>NW_026894105.1:0-195695 GCF_032452875.1 Bos javanicus | reverse complement strand
GGCATTGATCACGTGGCTGATCACACACGTGATCACATGACTGATCATGCACTGATCACGTGGCTGATCATGCACTGATCCCGTGGCTCTCATGCACTGATCACGTGGCTATCATGCACTGATCACGTGGCTGATCAGGCAATGATCACGTAGCTACCATGTACTGGTCACGTGACTGATCATGCACTGAGCACGTAATTGATCATGCACTGATCATGTGGCTGATCATGCACTGATCACGTGGCTGATCATACACTGATCACATAACTGATCATGCACTGATAACGTGACTGATCATGCACTGATCACGTGGCTATCATGCACTGATCACTTGGCTGGACATACACTGATCACGTGCCTGGTCATGCACTGATCACGTGGCTGATCATGCACTGATCACGTGACTGATCATGCACTGATCTCGTGTCTGATCATGCACTGATCACGTGCTATCATGCACTGATCACGTGGCTGATCATGCCATAATCACGCAGCTACCATGTACTGGTCACATGACTGATCATGCACTGATCACGTGACTGATCATGCAGTGATCACGTGGCTATCATGAACTACTTACGTGGCTGATCATGCAATGATCATGTAGCTACCATGTACAGGTCACGTAAATGATCATACACCCATCAGGTGACTGATCATGCACTGATCACGTGGCTATCATGCACGGATCACGAGACTGATCATGCACTGTTCACGTCTATATCATGCACTGATCACATGACTGCCCGTGCACTGATCACGTGGATGATCATACACTAATCTTGTGACAGATCATGCACTGATCACGTGGCTGATCATGCACTGATACCGTGACTGAGCATGGACTGATCACATGACTATCATGTAGTGATCACGTGACTTAATGGCGCTGATCATGTGACTGATCATGCGCTGATCATGTTTGCTATCATACACTGATCATGTGCCTCTGGAGGCAATAAACAAAGAGCTGAGTAGGCACGAATCAAACAGTCAGCAGGCAATAATCATGGAACACAGGTGTGAGGAATCATGCTGCTCAGCTGGCAATAATCAAGCAGCTGAGCAGGCAGGAATTACCCAGCACAGCTGGCAATTGTGAAGCAGATGACAGGCAGGAATCGTGCAGCTCATCTGACAATTGTCAAGCAGATGAACAGACAGTAATCACGCAGCTCAGCAGGCCCAGATCACGTGACTGAGCATGCACTGTTCACGTGGCTGATCATACACTGATCACGTGATGATCATGTACTGATCACGTGGCTGATCATACACTGTTCACGTGTCTGACCATGCACTGATCACGTGGCTGATCATACACTGCTCACGTAACTGATCATGCACTGATCACGTGGCTATCATGCACTGATCACGTGGCTGAACATGCACTGTTCACGTGGCTGATCACACACCTGTCACGTGACATATCATGCACTGATCACGTGGCACTCATGCACTGATCACGTGGCTGATCATACTCTGCTCACGTAACTCATGCACACATCACGTGGCTATCATGCACTGCTCACGTGGCTCGTCATGGAATGATCACGTAGCAACCATATACTGGTAACGTGACTGATCATGCAAAGATCACGTAAATGATCATGCACTGTTCACGTGACTGATCATGTACTGATCACGTGACTGATCATGCACTGACCACGTGGCTATCATGCTCTGCTCACGTGGCTGATCATGCAACGATCACGTAGCAACCATGTACTGGTCACGTGACTGATCATGCACTGATCACGTAATTGATCCTGCACTGATCACGTGGCTCATCATGCACTGATCACGTGCCTGATCACACATGTATCACGTGACTGATCATGCACTGATCCCGTGGCTCTCATGCACTGATTACGTGGCTGTCATGCACTGATCACGTGGATATCATGCACTGATCATGTGGCTGATCACACACGTATCACATGACTGATCATGCACTGATCACGTGGCTATCATGCACTGATCACGTGGCTATCATGCACTGATCACGTGGCTTATCAGGCAATGATCATGTAGCTACCATGTACTGGTCACGTAACTGATCATGCACTGAGCACGTAATTGATCATGCACTGATCATGTGGCTGATCATGCACTGATCACGTGGCTGATCATACACTGATCACATAACTGATCATGCACTGATCACGTGACTGATCATGCACTGATCACGTGGCTATCATGCACTGATCAATTGGCTGGACATACACTGATCACGTGCCTGGTCATGCACTGATCACGTGGCTGATCATGCACTGATCACGTGACTGATCATGCACTGATCTCGTGTCTGATCATGCACTGATCACGTGGCTATCATGCACTGCTCACGTGGCTGATCATGCCATGATCACGCAGCTACCATGTACTGGTCACATGACTGATCATGCACTGATCACGTGACTGATCATGCAGTGATCACGTGGCTATCATGAACTACTCACTTGGCTGATCATGCAATGATCATGTAGCTACCATGTACAGGTCACGTGAATGATCATACACCCATCAGGTGACTGATCATGCACTGATCACGTGGCTATCATGCACTGATCACGAGACTGATCATGCACTGTTCACGTCTATATCATGCACTGATCACATGACTGCCCGTGCACTGATCACGTGGATGATCATACACTAATCTTGTGACAGATCATGCACTGATCACGTGGCTGATCATGCACTGATACCGTGACTGAGCATGGACTGATCACATGACTATCATGTAGTGATCACGTGACTTAATGGCGCTGATCATGTGACTGATCATGCGCTGATCATGTTTGCTATCATACACTGATCATGTGCCTCTGGAGGCAATAAACAAAGAGCTGAGTAGGCACGAATCAAACAGTCAGCAGGCAATAATCATGGAACTCAGGTGTGAGGAATCATGCTGATCAGCTGGCAATAATCAAGCAGCTGAACAGGCAGGAATTATGCAGCACAGCTGGCAATTGTCAAGCAGATGACAGGCAGGAATCGTGCAGCTCAGCTGGCAATTGTCAAGCAGATGAGCAGACAGTAATCACGCAGCTCAGCAGGCCCAGATCACGTGACTGAGCATGCACTGTTCACGTGGCTGATCATACACTGATCACGTGATGATCATGCACTGATCACTTGGATATCATGCACTGATCACGTGGCTGATCATACACTGTTCACGTGTCTGACCATGCACTGATCACGTGGCTGATCATACACTGCTCACGTAACTGATCATGCACTGATCACGTGGCTATCATGCACTGATCACGTGGCTGAACATGCACTGTTCACGTGGCTGATCACACACCTGACACGTGACATATCATGCACTGATCACGTGGCACTCATGCACTGATCACGTGGCTGATCATACTCTGCTCACGTAACTCATGCACACATCACGTGGCTATCATGCACTGCTCACGTGGCTCGTCATGGAATGATCACGTAGCAACCATATACTGGTAACGTGACTGATCATGCAAAGATCACGTAAATGATCATGCACTGTTCACGTGACTGATCATGTACTGATCACGTGACTGATCATGCACTGACCACGTGGCTATCATGCTCTGCTCACGTGCTGATCATGCAATGATCACGTAGCAACCATGTACTGGTCACGTGACTGATCATGCACTGATCACGTAATTGATCCTGCACTGATCACGTGGCTCATCATGCACTGATCACGTGACTGATCACACATGTATCACGTGACTGATCATGCACTGATCACGTGGCTGTATGCACTGATTACGTGGATATCATGCACTGATCACGTGGCTGATCACACACGTATCACATGACTGATCATGCACTGATCACGCGGCTATCATGCACTGATCTCGTGGCTATCATGCACTGATCATGTTGCTGATCAGGCAATGATCACGTAGCTACCATGTACTGGTCACGTGACTGATCATGCACTGATCACGTAATTGATCATGCACTGATTGTGGCTGATCATTCACTGATCACGTGGCTGATCATACACTGATCACATAACTGATCATGCACTGATCACGTGACTGATCATGCACTGATCACGTGGCTATCATGCACTGATCACTTGGCTGGACATACACTGATCACGTGCCTGGTCATGCACTGATCACGTGACTGATCATGCACTGATCTCGTGTCTGATCATGCACTGATCACGTGGCTATCATGCACTGCTCACGTGGCTCGTCATGGAATGATCACGTAGCAACCATATACTGGTAACGTGACTGATCATGCAAAGATCACGTAAATGATCATGCACTGTTCACTTGACTGATCATGTACTGATCACGTGACTTATCATGCACTGACCACTTGGCTATCATGCTCTGCTCACGTGGCTGATCATGCAACGATCACGTAGCAACCATGTACTGGTCACGTGACTGATCATGCACTGATCACGTAATTGATCCTGCACTGATCACGTGGCTCATCATGCACTGATCACGTGGCTGATCACACATGTATCACGTGACTGATCATGCACTGATCACGTGGCTCTCATGCACTGATCACGTGGCTGTCATGCACTGATCACGTGGATATCATGCACTGATCACGTGGCTGATCACACACGTATCACATGACTGATCATGCACTGATCACGTGGCTATCATGCACTGATCACGTGGCTATCATGCACTGATCATGTGGCTGATCAGGCAGTGGTCACGTAGCTACCATTTACTGGTCACGTGACTGATCATTCACTGAACACGTAATTGATCATGCACTGATCATGTGGCTGATCATGCACTGATCACGTGGCTGATCATACACTGATCACATAACTGATCATGCACTGATCACGTGACTGATCATGCACTGATCACGTGGCTATAATGCACTGATCACTTGGCTGGACATACACTGATCACGTGCCTGGTCATGCACTGATCACGTGGCTGATCATGCACTGATCACGTGACTGATCATGCACTGATCTCGTGTCTGATCATGCACTGATCACGTGGCTATCATGCACTGCTCACGTGGCTGATTATGCCATGATCACGCAGCTACCATGTACTGGTCACATGACTGATCATGCACTGATCACGTGACTGATCATGCAGTGATCATGTGGCTATCATGAACTACTCACGTGGCTGATCATGCAATGATCATGTAGCTACTATGTACAGGTCACGTGAATGATCATACACCCATCAGGTGACTGATCATGCACTGATCACGTGGCTATCATGCACTGATCACGAGACTGATCATGCACTGTTCACGTCTATATCATGCACTGATCACATGACTGCCCGTGCACTGATCACGTGGATGATCATACACTAATCTTGTGACAGATCATGCACTGATCACGTGGCTGATCATGCACTGATACCGTGACTGAGCATGGACTGATCACATGACTGTCATGTAGTGATCACGTGACTTAATGGCGCTGATCATGTGACTGATCATGCGCTGATCATGTTTGCTATCATACACTGATCATGTGCCTCTGGAGGCAATAAACAAAGAGCTGAGTAGGCACGAATCAAACAGTCAGCAGGCAATAATCATGAAAAACAGGTGTGAGGAACCATGCAGCTAAGCTGGCAATAATCAAGCAGCTGAGCAGGCAGGAATTACGCAGCACAGCTGGCAATTGTCAGCAAATGACAGGCAGGAATCGTGCAGCTCAGCTGGCAATTGTCAAGCAGATGAGCAGACAGTAATCACGCAGCTCAGCAGGCCCTGATCACGTGACTTAGCATGCACTGTTCACGTGGCTGATCATACACTGATCACGTGATGATCATGCACTGATCACTTGGATATCATGCACTGATCACGTGGCTTATCATACACTGTTCACGTGTCTGACCATGCACTGATCACGTGGCTGATCATACACTGCTCACGTAACTGATCATGCACTGATCACGTGGCACTCATGCACTGATCACGTGGCTGATCAAACTCTGCTCACGTAACTCATGCACACCTCACGTGGCTATCATGCACTGCTCACGTGGCTCGTCATGGAATGATCACGTGCAACCATATACTGGTAACGTGACTGATCATGCAAAGATCACGTAAATGATCATGCACTGTTCACGTGACTGATCATGTACTGATCACGTGACTGATCATGCACTGACCACGTGGCTATCATGCACTGCTCACGGGGCTGATCATGCAACCATCACGTAGCAACCATGTACTGGTCACGTGACTGATCATGCACTGATCACGTAATTGATCCTGCACTGATCACATGGCTCATCATGCACTGATCACGTGCCTGATCACACATGTATCACGTGACTGATCATGCACTGATCCCGTGGCTCTCATGCACTGATCACGTGGCTGTCATGCACTGATCACGTGGATATCATGCACTGATCACGTGGCTGATCACACACGTATCACATGACTGATCATGCACTGATCACGTGGCTATCATGCACTGATCACGTGGCTATCATGCACTGATCATGTGGCTGATCACACACGTATCACATGACTGATCATGCACTGATCACGTGGCTATCATGCACTGATCACGTGGCATCATGCACTGATCACGTGGCTGATCATGCACTGATCACGTAGCTACCATGTACTGGTCACGTGACTGATCATGCACTGAGCACGTAATTGATCATGCACTGATCATGTGGCTGATCATGCACTGATCACGTGGCTGATCATACACTGATCACATAACTGATCATGCACTGATCACGTGACTGATCATGCACTGATCACGTGGCTGATCATGCACTGGTCACTTGGCTGCACATACACTGATCACGTGCCTGGTCATGCACTGATCACGTGGCTATCATGCACTGCTCACGTGGCTGATCATGCCATGATCACGCAGCTACCATGTACTGGTCACATGACTGATCATGCACTGATCACGTGACTGATCATGCAGTGATCACGTGGCTATCATGAACTACTCACGTGGTTGATCATGCAATGATCATGTAGCTACCATGTACAGGTAACGTGAATGATCATACACCCATCAGGTGACTGATCATGCACTGATCACGTGGCTATCATGCACGGATCACGAGACTGATCATGCACTGTTCACGTCTATATCATGCACTGATCACATGACTGCCCGTGCACTGATCACGTGGATGATCATACACTAATCTTGTGACAGATCATGCACTGATCACGTGGCTGATCATGCACTGATACCGTGACTGAGCATGGACTGATCACATGACTATCATGTAGTGATCACGTGACTTAATGGCGCTGATCATGTGAATGATCATGCGCTGATCATGTTTGCTTTCATGCACTGATCATGTGCCTCTGGAGGCAATAAACAAAGAGCTGAGTAGGCACGAATCAAACAGTCAGCAGGCAATAATCATGGAACTCAGGTGTGAGGAATCATGCTGCTCAGCTGGCAATAATCAAGCAGCTGAGCAGGCAGGAATTACGCAGCACAGCTGGCAATTGTCAAGAAGATGACAGGCAGGAATCGTGCAGCTCAGCTGGCAATTGTCAAGCAGATGAGCAGACAGTAATCACGCAGCTCAGCAGGCCCAGACCACGTGACTGAGCATGCACTGTTCACGTGACAGATCATACACTGATCACGTGATGATCATGCACTGATCACTTGGATATCATGCACTGATCACGTGGCTGATCATACACTGTTCACGTGTCTGACCATGCACTGATCACGTGGCTGATCATACACTGCTCACGTAACTGATCATGCACTGATCACGTGGCTATCATGCACTGATCACGTGGCTGAACATGCACTGTTCACGTGGCTGATCACACACCTGTCACGTGACATATCCTGCACTGATCACGTGGCACTCATGCACTGATCACGTGGCTGATCATACTCTGCTCACGTAACTCATGCACACATCACGTGGCTATCATGCACTGCTCACGTGGCTCGTCATGGAATGATCACGTAGCAACCATACACTGGTAACATGACTGATCATGCAAAGATCACGTAAATGATCATGCACTGTTCACGTGACTGATCATGTACTGATCACGTGACTGATCATGCACTGACCACGTGGCTATCATGCTCTGCTCACGTGGTTGATCATGCAACGATCACGTAGCAACCATGTACTGGTCACGTGACTGATCATGCACTGATCACGTAATTGATCCTGCACTGATCACGTGGCTCATCATGCACTGATCACGTGGCTGATCACACATGTATCACGTGACTGATCATGCACTGATCCCGTGGCTCTCATGCACTGATCACGTGGCTGTCATGCACTGATCACGTGGATATCATGCACTGATCATGTGGCTGATCACACACGTATCACATGACTGATCATGCACTGATCCCGTGGCTCTCATGCACTGATCCCGTGGCTCTCATGCACTGATCACCTGGCTATCATGCACTGATCACGTGGCTGATCAGGCAATGATCACGTAGCTACCATGTACTGGTCACGTGTCTGATCATGCACTGAGCACGTAATTGATCATGCACTGATCATGTGGCTGATCATGCACTGATCACGTGGCTGATCATACACTGATCACATAACTGATCATGCACTGATCACGTGACTGATCATGCACTGATCACGTGGCTATCATGCACTGATCACTTGGCTGGACATACACTGATCACGTAGCTGGTCATGCACTGATCACGTGGCTGATCATGCACTGATCACGTGACTGATCATGCACTGATCTCGTGTCTGATCATGCACTGAGCACGTGGCTATCATGCACTGATCACGTGGCTGATCATGCCATAATCACGCAGCTACCATGTACTGGTCACATGACTGATCATGCACTGATCACGTGACTGATCATGCAGTGATCACGTGGCTATCATGAACTACTCACGTGGCTGATCATGCAATGATCATGTAGCTACCATGTACAGGTCACGTGAATGATCATACACCCATCAGGTGACTGATCATGCACTGATCACGTGGCTATCATGCACGGATCACGAGACTGATCATGCACTGTTCACATCTATATCATGCACTGATCACATGACTGCCCGTGCACTGATCACGTGGATGATCATACACTAATCTTGTGACAGATCATGCACTGATCACGTGGCTGATCATGCAGTGATACCGTGACTGAGCATGGACTGATCACATGACTATCATGTAGTGATCACGTGACTTAATGGCGCTGATCATGTGACTGATCATGCGCTGATCATGTTTGCTATCATACACTGATCATGTGCCTCTGGAGGCAATAAACAAAGAGCTGAGTAGGCACGAATCAAACAGTCAGCAGGCAATAATCATGGAACACAGGTGTGAGGAATCATGCTGCTCAGCTGGCAATAATCAAGCAGCTGAGCAGGCAGGAATTACCCAGCACAGCTGGCAATTGTCAAGCAGATGACAGGCAGGAATCGTGCAGCTCATCTGACAATTGTCAAGCAGATGAGCAGACAGTAATCACGCAGCTCAGCAGGCCCAGATCACGTGACTGAGCATGCACTGTTCACGTGGCTGATCATACACTGATCACGTGATGATCATGTACTGATCACGTGGCTGATCATACACTGTTCACGTGTCTGACCATGCACTGATCACGTGGCTGATCATACACTGCTCACGTAACTGATGATGCACTGATCACGTGGCTATCATGCACTGATCACGTGGCTGAACATGCACTGTTCACGTGGCTGATCACACACCTGTCACGTGACATATTATGCACTGATCACGTGGCACTCATGCACTGATCAAGTGGCTGATCATACTCTGCTCACGTAACTCATGCACACATCACGTGGCTATCATGCACTGCTCACGTGGCTCGTCATGGAATGATCACGTAGCAACCATATACTGGTAACGTGACTGATCATGCAAAGATCACGTAAATGATCATGCACTGTTCACGTGACTGATCATGTACTGATCACGTGACTGATCATGCACTGACCACGTGGCATCATGCTCTGCTCACGTGGCTGATCATGCAACGATCACGTAGCAACCATGTACTGGTCACGTGACTGATCATGCACTGATCACGTAATTGATCCTGCACTGATCACGTGGCTCATCATGCACTGATCACGTGGCTGATCACACATGTATCACGTGACTGATCATGCACTGATCCCGTGGCTCTCATGCACTGATCACGTGGCTGTCATGCACTGATCACGTGGATATCATGCACTGATCATGTGGCTGATCACACACGTATCACATGACTGATCATGCACTGATCACGTGGCTATCATGCACTGATCACGTGGCTGATCATGCACTTCATATCAGGCAATGATCACATGACTGCCCATGCACTGGTCACGTGACTGATCATGCACTGATCATGGACTGATCATGCACTGATCACGTGGCTGATCATGCACTGATCACGTGGCTGATCATACACTGATCACATAACTAATCATGCACTGATCACGTGACTGAATGGCACTGATCACGTGGCTGATCATGCACTGATCATGTTGGCTATCATACACTGATCACGTGCCTCTGGAGGCAATAAACAAAGAGCTGAGTAGGCACGAATCAAACAGTCAGCAGGCAATAATCATGGAACTCAGGTGTGAGGAATCATGCTGCTCAGCTGGCAATAATCAAGCAGCTGAGCAGGCAGGAATTACGCAGCACAGCTGGCAATTGTCAAGCAGATGACAGGCAGGAATCGTGCAGCTCAGCTGGCATTGTCAAGCAGATGAGCAGACAGTAATCACGCAGCTCAGCAGGCCCAGATCACGTGACTGAGCATGCACTGTTCACGTGGCTGATCATACACTGATCACGTGATGATCATGCACTGATCACTTGGATATCATGCACTGATCACGTGGCTGATCATACACTGTTCACGTGTCTGACCATGCACTGATCACGTGGCTGATCATACACTGCTCACGTAACTGATCATGCACTGATCACGTGGCTATCATGCACTGATCACGTGGCTGAACATGCACTGTTCACGTGGCTGATCACACACCTGTCACGTGACATATCCTGCACTGATCACGTGGCACTCATGCACTGATCACGTGGCTGATCATACTCTGCTCACGTAACTCATGCACACATCACGTGGCTATCATGCACTGCTCACGTGGCTCGTCATGGAATGATCACGTAGCAACCATATACTGGTAACATGACTGATCATGCAAAGATCACGTAAATGATCATGCACTTTTCACGTGACTGATCATGTACTGATCACGTGACTGATCATGCACTGATCACGTGGCTATCATGCACTGCTCACGTGGCTGATCATGCAACGATCACGTAGCAACCATGTACTGGTCACGTGACTGATCATGCACTGATCACGTAATTGATCATGCACTGATCACGTGGCTCATCATGCACTGATCACGTGGCTGATCACACATGTATCACGTGACTGATCATGCACTGATCACGTGGCTATCATGCACTGATCACGTGGCTGTCATGCACTGATCACGTGGATATCATGCACTGATCACGTGGCTGATCACACACGTATCACATGACTGATCATGCACTGATCACGTGGCTATCATGCACTGATCACGTGGCTATCATGCACTGATCACGTGGCATCATGCACTGATCACGTGGCTGATCATGCAATGATCACGTAGCTACCATGTACTGGTCACGTGACTGATCATGCACTGATCACGAATTGATCATGCACTGATCATGTGGCTGATCATGCACTGATCACGTGGCTGATCATACACTGATCACATAACTGATCATGCACTGATCACGTGACTGATCATGCACTGATCACGTGGCTATCATGCACTGATCACGTGGCTGACATACACTGATCACGTGCTGATCATGCACTGATCACGTGGCTGATCATGCACTGATCACGTGACTGATCATGCACTGATCTCGTGTCTGATCATGCACTGATCACGTGGCTATCATGCACTGATCACGTGGCTGATCATGCCATGATCACGCAGCTACCATGTACTGGTCACATGACTGATCATGCACTGATCACGTGACTGATCATGCAGTGATCACGTGGCTATCATGAACTACTCACGTGGCTGATCATGCAATGATCATGTAGCTACCATGTACAGGTCACGTGAATGATCATACACCCATCAGGTGACTGATCATGCACTGATCACGTGGCTATCATGCACTGATCACGAGACTGATCATGCACTGTTCACGTCTATATCATGCACTGATCACATGACTGCCCATGCACTGATCACGTGGATGATCATACACTAATCTTGTGACAGATCATGCACTGATCACGTGGCTGATCATGCACTGATACCGTGACTGAGCATGGACTGATCACATGACTATCATGTAGTGATCACGTGACTTAATGGCGCTGATCATGTGACTGATCATGCGCTGATCATGTTTGCTATCATACACTGATCATGTGCCTCTGGAGGCAATAAACAAAGAGCTGAGTAGGCACGAATCAAACAGTCAGCAGGCAATAATCATGGAACTCAGGTGTGAGGAATCATGCTGCTCAGCTGGCAATAATCAAGCAGCTGAGCAGGCAGGAATTACCCAGCACAGCTGGCAATTGTCAAGCAGATGACAGGCAGGAATCGTGCAGCTCAGCTGGCAATTGTCAAGCAGATGAGCAGACAGTAATCACGCAGCTCAGCAGGCCCAGATCACGTGACTGAGCATGCACTGTTCACGTGGCTGATCATACACTGATCACGTGATGATCATGCACTGATCACGTGGCTATCATGCACTGATCACGTGGCTGATCATGCACTGATCACGTGTCTGACCATGCACTGATCACGTGGCTGATCATACACTGCTCACGTAACTGATCATGCACTGATCACGTGGCTATCATGCACTGATCACGTGGCTGAACATGCACTGTTCACGTGGCTGATCACACACCTGTCACGTGACATATCATGCACTGATCACGTGGCACTCATGCACTGATCACGTGGCTGATCATACTCTGCTCACGTAACTCATGCACACATCACGTGGCTATCATGCACTGCTCACGTGGCTCGTCATGGAATGATCACGTAGCAACCATATACTGGTAACGTGACTGATCATGCAAAGATCACGTAAATGATCATGCACTGTTCACGTGACTGATCATGTACTGATCACGTGACTGATCATGCACTGATCACGTGGCTATCATGCTCTGCTCACGTGGCTGATCATGCAACGATCACGTAGCAACCATGTACTGGTCACGTGACTGATCATGCACTGATCACGTAATTGATCCTGCACTGATCACGTGGCTCATCATGCACTGATCACGTGGCTGATCACACATGTATCACGTGACTGATCATGCACTGATCACGTGGCTCATGCACTGATCACGTGGCTGTCATGCACTGATCACGTGGATATCATGCACTGATCATGTGGCTGATCACACACGTATCACATGACTGATCATGCACTGATCACGTGGCTATCATGCACTGATCACGTGGCTATCATGCACTGATCACGTGGCTGATCATGCACTGATCACGTAGCTACCATGTACTGGTCACGTGACTGATCATGCACTGATCACGTAATTGATCATGCACTGATCATGTGGCTGATCATGCACTGATCACGTGGCTGATCATACACTGATCACGTAACTGATCATGCACTGATCACGTGACTGATCATGCACTGATCACGTGGCTATCATGCACTGATCAATTGGCTGGACATACACTGATCACGTGCCTGGTCATGCACTGATCACGTGGCTGATCATGCACTGATCACGTGACTGATCATGCACTGATCACGTGACTGATCATGCACTGATCACGTGGCTATCATGCACTGCTCACGTGGCTGATCATGCCATGATCACGCAGCTACCATGTACTGGTCACATGACTGATCATGCACTGATCACGTGACTGATCATGCAGTGATCACGTGGCTATCATGCACTACTCACGTGGCTGATCATGCAATGATCATGTAGCTACCATGTACAGGTCACGTGAATGATCATACACCCATCAGGTGACTGATCATGCACTGATCACGTGGCTATCATGCACTGATCACGAGACTGATCATGCACTGTCACGTCTATATCATGCACTGATCACATGACTGCCCGTGCACTGATCACGTGGATGATCATACACTAATCTTGTGACAGATCATGCACTGATCACGTGGCTGATCATGCACTGATACCGTGACTGAGCATGGACTGATCACATGACTATCATGTAGTGATCACGTGACTTAATGGCGCTGATCATGTGACTGATCATGCGCTGATCATGTTTGCTATCATACACTGATCATGTGCCTCTGGAGGCAATAAACAAAGAGCTGAGTAGGCACGAATCAAACAGTCAGCAGGCAATAATCATGGAACTCAGGTGTGAGGAATCATGCTGCTCAGCTGGCAATAATCAAGGAGCTGAACAGGCAGGAATTACGCAGCACAGCTGGCAATTGTCAAGCAGATGACAGGCAGGAATCGTGCAGCTCAGCTGGCAATTGTCAAGCAGATGAGCAGACAGTAATCACGCAGCTCAGCAGGCCCAGATCACGTGACTGAGCATGCACTGTTCACGTGGCTGATCATACACTGATCACGTGATGATCATGCACTGATCACTTGGATATCATGCACTGATCACGTGGCTGATCATACACTGTTCACGTGTCTGACCATGCACTGATCACGTGGCTGATCATACACTGCTCACGTAACTGATCATGCACTGATCACGTGGCTATCATGCACTGATCACGTGGCTGAACATGCACTGTTCACGTGGCTGATCACACACCTGTCACGTGACATATCATGCACTGATCACGTGGCACTCATGCACTGATCACGTGGCTGATCATACTCTGCTCACGTAACTCATGCACACATCACGTGGCTATCATGCACTGCTCACGTGGCTCGTCATGGAATGATCACGTAGCAACCATATACTGGTCACGTGACTGATCATGCAAGATCACGTAAATGATCATGCACTGTTCACGTGACTGATCATGTACTGATCACGTGACTGATCATGCACTGATCACGTGGCTATCATGCACTGCTCACGTGCTGATCATGCAATGATCACGTAGCAACCATGTACTGGTCACGTGACTGATCATGCACTGATCACGTAATTGATCATGCACTGATCACGTGGCTCATCATGCACTGATCACGTGGCTGATCACACATGTATCACGTGACTGATCATGCACTGATCACGTGGCTCATGCACTGATCACGTGGCTGTCATGCACTGATCACGTGGATATCATGCACTGATCACGTGGCTGATCACACACGTATCACATGACTGATCATGCACTGATCACGTGGCTATCATGCACTGATCACGTGGCTATCATGCACTGATCACGTGCTGATCATGCACTGATCACGTAGCTACCATGCACTGATCACGTGACTGATCATGCACTGATCACGTAACTGATCATGCACTGATTGTGGCTGATCATGCACTGATCACGTGGCTGATCATGCACTGATCACGTAACTGATCATGCACTGATCACGTGACTGATCATGCACTGATCACGTGGCTATCATGCACTGATCACGTGGCTGATCATACACTGATCACGTGGCTGATCATGCACTGATCACGTGACTGATCATGCACTGATCACGTGGCTGATCATGCACTGATCACGTGGCTATCATGCACTGATCACGTGGCTGATCATGGAATGATCACGTAGCAACCATATACTGGTCACGTGACTGATCATGCACTGATCACGAATGATCATGCACTGATCACGTGACTGATCATGCACTGATCACGTGACTGATCATGCACTGATCACGTGGCTATCATGCACTGCTCACGTGGCTGATCATGCAACGATCACGTAGCAACCATGTACTGGTCACGTGACTGATCATGCACTGATCACGTAATTGATCATGCACTGATCACGTGGCTCATCATGCACTGATCACGTGGCTGATCACACATGATCACGTGACTGATCATGCACTGATCACGTGGCTATCATGCACTGATCACGTGGCTGTCATGCACTGATCACGTGGATATCATGCACTGATCACGTGGCTGATCACACACGTATCACATGACTGATCATGCACTGATCACGTGGCTATCATGCACTGATCACGTGGCTATCATGCACTGATCACGTGGCTGATCATGCACTGATCACGTAGCTACCATGTACTGGTCACGTGACTGATCATGCACTGATCACGTAATTGATCATGCACTGATCATGTGGCTGATCATGCACTGATCACGTGGCTGATCATACACTGATCACATAACTGATCATGCACTGATCACGTGACTGATCATGCACTGATCACGTGGCTATCATGCACTGATCACTTGGCTGGACATACACTGATCACGTGCCTGGTCATGCACTGATCACGTGGCTGATCATGCACTGATCACGTGACTGATCATGCACTGATCACGTGTCTGATCATGCACTGATCACGTGGCTATCATGCACTGCTCACGTGGCTGATTATGCCATGATCACGCAGCTACCATGTACTGGTCACATGACTGATCATGCACTGATCACGTGACTGATCATGCAGTGATCACGTGGCTATCATGACTACTCACGTGGCTGATCATGCAATGATCATGTAGCTACCATGTACAGGTCACGTGAATGATCATACACCCATCAGGTGACTGATCATGCACTGATCACGTGGCTATCATGCACTGATCACGAGACTGATCATGCACTGATCACGTCTATATCATGCACTGATCACATGACTGCCCATGCACTGATCACGTGGATGATCATACACTAATCTTGTGACAGATCATGCACTGATCACGTGGCTGATCATGCACTGATACCGTGACTGAGCATGGACTGATCACATGACTATCATGTAGTGATCACGTGACTTAATGGCGCTGATCATGTGACTGATCATGCGCTGATCATGTTTGCTATCATACACTGATCATGTGCCTCTGGAGGCAATAAACAAAGAGCTGAGTAGGCACGAATCAAACAGTCAGCAGGCAATAATCATGGAACTCAGGTGTGAGGAATCATGCTGCTCAGCTGGCAATAATCAAGCAGCTGAGCAGGCAGGAATTACGCAGCACAGCTGGCAATTGTCAAGCAGATGACAGGCAGGAATCGTGCAGCTCAGCTGGCAATTTTCAAGCAGATGAGCAGACAGTAATCACGCAGCTCAGCAGGCCCTGATCACGTGACTGAGCATGCACTGTTCACGTGGCTGATCATACACTGATCACGTGATGATCATGCACTGATCACTTGGATATCATGCACTGATCACGTGGCTGATCATACACTGTCACGTGTCTGACCATGCACTGATCACGTGGCTGATCATACACTGCTCACGTAACTGATCATGCACTGATCACGTGGCACTCATGCACTGATCACGTGGCTGATCAAACTCTGCTCACGTAACTCATGCACACATCACGTGGCTATCATGCACTGCTCACGTGGCTCGTCATGGAATGATCACGTAGCAACCATATACTGGTCACGTGACTGATCATGCACTGATCACGTAAATGATCATGCACTGTTCACGTGACTGATCATGCACTGATCACGTGACTGATCATGCACTGATCACGTGGCTATCATGCACTGCTCACGTGGCTGATCATGCAACCATCACGTAGCAACCATGTACTGGTCACGTGACTGATCATGCACTGATCACGTAATTGATCCTGCACTGATCACGTGGCTCATCATGCACTGATCACGTGGCTGATCACACATGTATCACGTGACTGATCATGCACTGATCACGTGGCTCTCATGCACTGATCACGTGGCTGTCATGCACTGATCACGTGGATATCATGCACTGATCACGTGGCTGATCACACACGTATCACATGACTGATCATGCACTGATCACGTGGCTATCATGCACTGATCACGTGGCTATCATGCACTGATCACGTGGCTGATCATGCAATGATCACGTAGCTACCATGTACTGGTCACGTGACTGATCATGCACTGATCACGTAATTGATCATGCACTGATCACGTGGCTGATCATGCACTGATCACGTGGCTGATCATACACTGATCACATAACTGATCATGCACTGATCACGTGACTGATCATGCACTGATCACGTGGCTATCATGCACTGATCACTTGGCTGGACATGCACTGATCACGTGCCTGATCATGCACTGATCACGTGGCTGATCATGCACTGATCACGTGACTGATCATGCACTGATCACGTGGCTATCATGCACTGCTCACGTGGCTGATCATGCCATGATCACGCAGCTACCATGTACTGGTCACATGACTGATCATGCACTGATCACGTGACTGATCATGCAGTGATCACGTGGCTATCATTAACTACTCACGTGGCTGATCATGCAATGATCATGTAGCTACCATGTACAGGTCACGTGAATGATCATACACCCATCAGGTGACTGATCATGCACTGATCACGTGGCTATCATGCACTGATCACGAGACTGATCATGCACTGATCACGTCTATATCATGCACTGATCACATGACTGCCCATGCACTGATCACGTGGATGATCATACACTAATCTTGTGACAGATCATGCACTGATCACGTGGCTGATCATGCACTGATACCGTGACTGAGCATGGACTGATCACATGACTATCATGTAGTGATCACGTGACTTAATGGCGCTGATCATGTGACTGATCATGCGCTGATCATGTTTGCTATCATACACTGATCATGTGCCTCTGGAGGCAATAAACAAAGAGCTGAGTAGGCACGAATCAAACAGTCAGCAGGCAATAATCATGGAACTCAGGTGTGAGGAATCATGCTGCTCAGCTGGCAATAATCAAGCAGCTGAGCAGGCAGAAATTACGCAGCACAACTGGCAATTGTCAAGCAGATGACAGGCAGGAATCGTGCAGCTCAGCTGGCAATTGTCAAGCAGATGAGCAGACAGTAATCACGCAGCTCAGCAGGCCCAGATCACGTGACTGAGCATGCACTGTTCACGTGGCTGATCATACACTGATCACGTGATGATCATGTACTGATCACTTGGATATCATGCACTGATCACGTGGCTGATCATACACTGTTCACGTGTCTGACCATGCACTGATTACGTGGCTGATCATACACTGCTCACGTAACTGATCATGCACTGATCACGTGGCTATCATGCACTGATCACGTGGCTGAACATGCACTGTTCACGTGGCTGATCACACACCTGTCACGTGACATATCATGCACTGATCACGTGGCACTCATGCACTGATCACGTGGCTGATCATACTCGGCTCACGTAACTCATGCACACATCACGTGGCTATCATGCACTGCTCACGTGGCTCGTCATGGAATGATCACGTAGCAACCATATACTGGTCACGTGACTGATCATGCAAAGATCACGTAAATGATCATGCACTGTTCACGTGACTGATCATGTACTGATCACGTGACTGATCATGCACTGATCACGTGGCTATCATGCTCTGCTCACGTGGCTGATCATGCAACGATCACGTAGCAACCATGTACTGGTCACGTGACTGATCATGCACTGATCACGTAATTGATCCTGCACTGATCATGTGGCTCATCATGCACTGATCACGTGGCTGATCACACATGTATCACGTGACTGATCATGCACTGATCTCGTGGCTCTCATGCACTGATCAGGTGGCTGTCATGCACTGATCACGTGGATATCATGCACTGATCACGTGGCTGATCACACACGTATCACATGACTGATCATGCACTGATCACGTGGCTATCATGCACTGATCACGTGGCTATCATGCACTGATCACGTGGCTGATCATGCAATGATCACGTAGCTACCATGTACTGGTCACGTGACTGATCATGCACTGATCACGTAATTGATCATGCACTGATCATGTGGCTGATCATGCACTGATCACGTGGCTGATCATACACTGATCACGTAACTGATCATGCACTGATCACGTGACTGATCATGCACTGATCACGTGGCTATCATGCACTGATCACGTGGCTGACATACACTGATCACGTGCCTGATCATGCACTGATCACGTGGCTGATCATGCACTGATCACGTGACTGATCATGCACTGATCACGTGTCTGATCATGCACTGATCACGTGGCTATCATGCACTGCTCACGTGGCTGATCATGCCATGATCACGAGCTACCATGTACTGGTCACATGACTGATCATGCACTGATCACGTGACTGATCATGCACTGATCACGTGGCTATCATGAACTACTCACGTGGCTGATCATGCAATGATCATGTAGCTACCATGTACAGGTCACGTGAATGATTATACACCCATCAGGTGACTGATCATGCACTGATCACGTGGCTATCATGCACTGATCACGAGACTGATCATGCACTGATCACGTCTATATCATGCACTGATCACATGACTGCCCATGCACTGATCACGTGGATGATCATACACTAATCTTGTGACAGATCATGCACTGATCACGTGGCTGATCATGCACTGATACCGTGACTGAGCATGGACTGATCACATGACTATCATGTAGTGATCACGTGACTTAATGGCGCTGATCATGTGACTGATCATGCGCTGATCATGTTTGCTATCATACACTGATCATGTGCCTCTGGAGGCAATAAACAAAGAGCTGAGTAGGCACGAATCAAACAGTCAGCAGGCAATAATCATGGAACTCAGGTGTGAGGAATCATGCTGCTCAGCTGGCAATAATCAAGCAGCTGAGCAGGCAGGAATTACGCAGCACAGCTGGCAATTGTCAAGCAGATGACAGGCAGGAATCGTGCAGCTCAGCTGGCAATTGTCAAGCAGATGAGCAGACAGTAATCACGCAGCTCAGCAGGCCCTGATCACGTGACTGAGCATGCACTGTTCACGTGGCTGATCATACACTGATCACGTGATGATCATGCACTGATCACTTGGATATCATGCACTGATCACGTGGCTGATCATACACTGTTCACGTGTCTGACCATGCACTGATCACGTGGCTGATCATACACTGCTCACGTAACTGATCATGCACTGATCACGTGGCTATCATGCACTGATCACGTGGCTGAACATGCACTGTTGACGTGGCTGATCACACACCTGTCACGTGACTATCATGCACTGATCACGTGGCACTCATGCACTGATCACGTGGCTGATCATACTCTGCTCACGTAACTCATGCACACATCACGTGGCTATCATGCACTGCTCACGTGGCTCGTCATGGAATGATCACGTAGCAACCATATACTGGTCACGTGACTGATCATGCACTGATCACGTAAATGATCATGCACTGATCACGTGACTGATCATGTACTGATCACGTGACTGATCATGCACTGATCACGTGGCTATCATGCACTGCTCACGTGGCTGATCATGCAACGATCACGTAGCAACCATGTACTGGTCACGTGACTGATCATGCACTGATCACGTAATTGATCCTGCACTGATCACGTGGCTCATCATGCACTGATCACGTGGCTGATCACACATGTATCACGTGACTGATCATGCACTGATCACGTGGCTCATGCACTGATCACGTGGCTGTCATGCACTGATCACGTGGATATCATGCACTGATCATGGCTGATCACACACGTATCACATGACTGATCATGCACTGATCACGTGGCTATCATGCACTGATCACGTGGCTGATCATGCACTGATCACGTGTCTGATCATGCACTGATCACGTGGCTGATCATGCACTGATCACGACTGATCATGCACTGATCACGTGGCTGATCATGCACTGATCACGTGGCTGATCATGCACTGATCACGTGGCTGATCACACACTGATCACGTGACTGATCATGCACTGATCACGTGGCATCATGCACTGATCACGTGGCTGATCATACACTGATCACGTAATCATGCACTGATCACGTGGCTATCATGCACTGATCACGTGGCTGATCATGGAATGATCACGTAGCAACCATATACTGGTCACGTGACTGATCATGCACTGATCACGTAAATGATCATGCACTGATCACGTGACTGATCATGCACTGATCACGTGACTGATCATGCACTGATCACGTGGCTATCATGCACTGCTCACGTGGCTGATCATGCAACGATCACGAGCAACCATGTACTGGTCACGTGACTGATCATGCACTGATCACGTAACTGATCATGCACTGATCACGTGGCTCATCATGCACTGATCACGTGGCTGATCACACATGTATCACGTGACTGATCATGCACTGATCACGTGGCTATCATGCACTGATCACGTGGCTGTCATGCACTGATCACGTGGATATCATGCACTGATCACGTGGCTGATCACACACGTATCACATGACTGATCATGCACTGATCACGTGGCTATCATGCACTGATCACGTGGCTATCATGCACTGATCACGTGGCTGATCATGCAATGATCACGTAGCTGATCATGCACTGATCACGTGACTGATCATGCACTGATCACGTAACTGATCATGCACTGATCACGTGGCTGATCATGCACTGATCACGTGGCTGATCATGCACTGATCACGTGACTGATCATGCACTGATCACGTGGCTATCATGCACTGATCACGTGGCTGATCATGCACTGATCACGTGCTGATCATGCACTGATCACGTGGCTGATCATGCACTGATCACGTGACTGATCATGCACTGATCACGTGACTGATCATGCACTGATCACGTGGCTATCATGCACTGCACGTGGCTGATCATGCCATGATCACGCAGCTACCATGTACTGATCACGTGACTGATCATGCACTGATCACGTGACTGATCATGCACTGATCACGTGGCTATCATGCACTATCACGTGGCTGATCATGCACTGATCATGTAGCTACCATGTACAGGTCACGTGAATGATCATACACCCATCAGTGACTGATCATGCACTGATCACGTGGCTATCATGCACTGATCACGTGACTGATCATGCACTGATCACGTCTATATCATGCACTGATCACATGACTGCATGCACTGATCACGTGGATGATCATACACTAATCACGTGACAGATCATGCACTGATCACGTGGCTGATCATGCACGTATCACATGACTGATCATGCACTGATCACGTGGCTGATCATGCACTGATCACGTGGCTATCATGCACTGATCACGTGGCTGATCATACACTGATCACGTGTCTGACCATGCACTGATCACGTGGCTGATCACACTGCTCACGTAACTGATCATGCACTGATCACGTGGCTATCATGCACTGATCACGTGGCTGATCATGCACTGTTCACGTGGCTGATCACACACCTGTCACGTGACTATCATGCACTGATCACGTGGCACTCATGCACTGATCACGTGGCTGATCATACACTGATCACGTGACTCATGCACACATCACGTGGCTATCATGCACTGATCACGTGGCTGTCATGGAATGATCACGTAGCTACCATATACTGGTCACGTGACTGATCATGCACTGATCACGTAAATGATCATGCACTGATCACGTGACTGATCATGTACTGATCACGTGACTGATCATGCACTGATCACGTAACTGATCATGCACTGATCACGTGGCTGATCATGCACTGATCACGTGGCTGATCATACACTGATCACGTAACTGATCATGCACTGATCACGTGACTGATCATGCACTGATCACGTGGCTATCATGCACTGATCACGTGGCTGACATACACTGATCACGTGCCTGATCATGCACTGATCACGTGGCTGATCATGCACTGATCACGTGACTGATCATGCACTGATCACGTGACTGATCATGCACTGATCACGTGGCTATCATGCACTGCTCACGTGGCTGATCATGCCATGATCACGCAGCTACCATGTACTGGTCACATGACTGATCATGCACTGATCACGTGACTGATCATGCAGTGATCACGTGGCTATCATGAACTACTCACGTGGCTGATCATGCAATGATCATGTAGCTACCATGTACAGGTCACGTGAATGATCATACACCCATCAGGTGACTGATCATGCACTGATCACGTGGCTATCATGCACTGATCACGAGACTGATCATGCACTGATCACGTCTATATCATGCACTGATCACATGACTTCTCATGCACTGATCACGTGGATGATCATACACTAATCTTGTGACAGATCATGCACTGATCACGTGGCTGATCATGCACTGATACCGTGACTGAGCATGGACTGATCACATGACTATCATGTAGTGATCACGTGACTTAATGGCGCTGATCATGTGACTGATCATGCGCTGATCATGTTTGCTATCATACACTGATCATGTGCCTCTGGAGGCAATAAACAAAGAGCTGAGTAGGCACGAATCAAACAGTCAGCAGGCAATAATCATGGAACTCAGGTGTGAGGAATCATGCTGCTCAGCTGGCAATAATCAAGCAGCTGAGCAGGCAGGAATTACGCAGCACAGCTGGCAATTGTCAAGCAGATGACAGGCAGGAATCGTGCAGCTCAGCTGGCAATTGTCAAGCAGATGAGCAGACAGTAATCACGCAGCTCAGCAGGCCCAGATCACGTGACTGAGCATGCACTGTTCACGTGGCTGATCATACACTGATCACGTGATGATCATGCACTGATCACTTGGATATCATGCACTGATCACGTGGCTGATCATACACTGTTCACGTGTCTGACCATGCACTGATCACGTGGCTGATCATACACTGCTCACGTAACTGATCATGCACTGATCACGTGGCTATCATGCACTGATCACGTGGCTGAACATGCACTGTTCACGTGGCTGATCACACACCTGTCACGTGACATATCCTGCACTGATCACGTGGCACTCATGCACTGATCACGTGGCTGATCATACTCTGCTCACGTAACTCATGCACACATCACGTGGCTATCATGCACTGCTCACGTGGCTCGTCATGGAATGATCACGTAGCAACCATATACTGGTCACGTGACTGATCATGCAAAGATCACGTAAATGATCATGCACTGTTCACGTGACTGATCATGTACTGATCACGTGACTGATCATGCACTGATCACGTGGCTATCATGCTCTGCTCACGTGGCTGATCATGCAACGATCACGTAGCAACCATGTACTGGTCACGTGACTGATCATGCACTGATCACGAATTGATCCTGCACTGATCACGTGGCTCATCATGCACTGATCACGTGGCTGATCACACATGTATCACGTGACTGATCATGCACTGATCCCGTGGCTCTCATGCACTGATCACGTGGCTGTCATGCACTGATCACGTGGATATCATGCACTGATCGCGTGGCTGATCACACACGTATCACATGACTGATCATGCACTGATCACGTGGCTATCATGCACTGATCACGTGGCTATCATGCACTGATCACGTGGCTATCATGCACTGATCACGTGGCTGATCATGCAATGATCACGTAGCTACCATGTACTGGTCACGTGACTGATCATGCAATGAGCACGTAATTGATCATGCACTGATCATGTGGCTGATCATGCACTGATCACGTGGCTGATCATACACTGATCACATAACTGATCATGCACTGATCACGTGACTGATCATGCACTGATCACGTGGCTATCATGCACTGATCACTTGGCTGACATACACTGATCACGTGCCTGATCATGCACTGATCACGTGGCTGATCATGCACTGATCACGTGACTGATCATGCACTGATCTCGGGTCTGATCATGCACTGATCACGTGGCTATCATGCACTGATCACGTGGCTGATCATGCCATGATCACGCAGCTACCATGTACTGGTCACATGACTGATCATGCACTGATCACGTGACTGATCATGCAGTGATTACGTGGCTATCATGAACTACTCACGTGGCTGATCATGCAATGATCATGTAGCTACCATGTACAGGTCACGTGAATGATCATACACCCATCAGGTGACTGATCATGCACTGATCACGTGGCTATCATGCACTGATCACGAGACTGATCATGCACTGTTCACGTCTATATCATGCACTGATCACATGACTGCCCGCACTGATCACGTGGATGATCATACACTAATCTTGTGACAGATCATGCACTGATCACGTGGCTGATCATGCACTGATACCGTGACTGAGCATGGACTGATCACATGACTATCATGTAGTGATCACGTGACTTAATGGCGCTGATCATGTGACTGATCATGCGCTGATCATGTTTGCTATCATACACTGATCATGTGCCTCTGGAGGCAATAAACAAAGAGCTGAGTAGGCACGAATCAAACAGTCAGCAGGCAATAATCATGGAACTCAGGTGTGAGGAATCATGCTGCTCAGCTGGCAATAATCAAGCAGCTGAGCAGGCAGGAATTACGCAGCACAGCTGGCAATTGTCAAGCAGATGACAGGCAGGAATCGTGCAGCTCAGCTGGCAATTGTCAAGCAGATGAGCAGACAGTAATCACGCAGCTCAGCAGGCCCAGATCACGTGACTGAGCATGCACTGTTCACGTGGCTGATCATACACTGATCACGTGATGATCATGCACTGATCACGTGGCTGATCATACACTGTTCACGTGTCTGACCATGCACTGATCACGTGGCTGATCATACACTGCTCACGTAACTGATCATGCACTGATCACGTGGCTATCATGCACTGATCACGTGGCTGAACATGCACTGTTCACGTGGCTGATCACACACCTGTCACGTGACATATCATGCACTGATCACGTGGCACTCATGCACTGATCACGTGGCTGATCATACTCTGCTCACGAACTCATGCACACATCACGTGGCTATCATGCACTGCTCACGTGGCTCGTCATGGAATGATCACGTAGCAACCATATACTGGTAACGCGACTGATCATGCAAAGATCACGAAATGATCATGCACTGTTCACGTGACTGATCATGTACTGATCACGACTGATCATGCACTGACCACGTGGCTATCATGCACTGCTCACGTGGCTGATCATGCAACGATCACGTAGCAACCATGTACTGGTCACGTGACTGATCATGCACTGATCACGAATTGATCCTGCACTGATCACGTGGCTCATCATGCACTGATCACGTGGCTGATCACACATGTATCACGTGACTGATCATGCACTGATCACGTGGCTCTCATGCACTGATCACGTGGCTGTCATGCACTGATCACGTGGATATCATGCACTGATCATGGCTGATCACACACGTATCACATGACTGATCATGCACTGATCACGTGGCTATCATGCACTGATCACGTGGCTATCATGCACTGATCACGTGGCTGATCAGGCAAGATCACGTAGCTACCATGTACTGGTCACGTGACTGATCATGCACCAGCACGAATTGATCATGCACTGATCATGGCTGATCATGCACTGATCACGCTGATCATACACTGATCACATAACTGATCATGCACTGATCACGTGACTGATCATGCACTGATCACGTGGCTATCATGCACTGATCACTTGGCTGACATACACTGATCACGCCTGGTCATGCACTGATCACGCTGATCATGCACTGATCACGTGACTGATCATGCACTGATCTCGCGTCTGATCATGCACTGATCACGTGGCTATCATGCACTGTTCACGTGGCTGATCATGCCATGATCACGCAGCTACCATGTACTGGTCACATGACTGATCATGCACTGATCACGTGACTGATCATGCAGTGATCACGTGGCTATCATGAACTACTCACGTGGCTGATCATGCAATGATCATGTAGCTACTATGTACAGGTCACGTGAATGATCATACACCCATCAGGTGACTGATCATGCACTGATCACGTGGCTATCATGCACTGATCACGAGACTGATCATGCACTGTTCACGTCTATATCATGCACTGATCACATGACTGCCCATGCACTGATCACGTGGATGATCATACACTAATCTTGTGACAGATCATGCACTGATCACGTGGCTGATCATGCACTGATACCGTGACTGAGCATGGACTGATCACATGACTATCATGTAGTGATCACGTGACTTAATGGCGCTGATCATGTGACTGATCATGCGCTGATCATGTTTGCTATCATACACTGATCATGTGCCTCTGGAGGCAATAAACAAAGAGCTGAGTAGGCACGAATCAAACAGTCAGCAGGCAATAATCATGGAACTCAGGTGTGAGGAATCATGCTGCTCAGCTGGCAATAATCAAGCAGCTGAGCAGGCAGGAATTACGCAGCACAGCTGGCAATTGTCAAGCAGATGACAGGCAGGAATCGTGCAGCTCAGCTGGCAATTGTCAAGCAGATGAGCAGACAGTAATCACGCAGCTCAGCAGGCCCAGATCACGTGACTGAGCATGCACTGTTCACGTGGCTGATCATACACTGATCACGTGATGATCATGCACTGATCACTTGGATATCATGCACTGATCACGTGGCTGATCATACACTGTTCACGGTTCTGACCATGCACTGATCACGTGGCTGATCATACACTGCTCACGTAACTGATCATGCACTGATCACGTGGCTATCATGCACTGATCACGTGGCTGAACATGCACTGTTCACGTGGCTGATCACACACCTGTCACGTGACATATCATGCACTGATCACGTGGCACTCATGCACTGATCACGTGGCTGATCATACTCTGCTCACGTAACTCATGCACACATCACGTGGCTATCATGCACTGCTCACGTGGCTCGTCATGGAATGATCACGTAGCAACCATATACTGGTAACGTGACTGATCATGCAAAGATCACGTAAATGATCATGCACTGTTCACGTGACTGATCATGTACTGATCACGTGACTGATCATGCACTGACCACGTGGCTATCATGCTCTGCTCACGTGGCTGATCATGCACTGATCACGTAGCAACCATGTACAGGTCACGTGACTGATCATGCACTGATCACGTAATTGATCCTGCACTGATCACGTGGCTCATCATGCACTGATCACGTGGCTGATCACACATGTATCACGTGACTGATCATGCACTGATCACGTGGCTCTCATGCACTGATCACGTGGCTGTCATGCACTGATCACGTGGATATCATGCACTGATCACGTGGCTGATCACACACGTATCACATGACTGATCATGCACTGATCACGTGGCTATCATGCACTGATCACGTGGCTATCATGCACTGATCACGTGGCTGATCAGGCAATGATCACGTAGCTCCATGTACTGGTCACGTGACTGATCATGCACTGATCACGTAATTGATCATGCACTGATCATGTGGCTGATCATGCACTGATCACGGCTGATCATACACTGATCACATAACTGATCATGCACTGATCACGTGACTGATCATGCACTGATCACGTGGCTATCATGCACTGATCACTTGGCTGGACATACACTGATCACGCGCCTGGTCATGCACTGATCACGTGGCTGATCATGCACTGATCACGTGACTGATCATGCACTGATCTCGTGTCTGATCATGCACTGATCACGTGGCTATCATGCACTGATCACGTGGCTGATCATGCCATGATCACGCAGCTACCATGTACTGGTCACATGACTGATCATGCACTGATCACGTGACTGATCATGCAGTGATCACGTGGCTATCATGAACTACTCACGTGGCTGATCATGCAATGATCATGTAGCTACCATGTACAGGTCACGTGAATGATCATACACCCATCAGGTGACTGATCATGCACTGATCACGTGGCTATCATGCACTGATCACGAGACTGATCATGCACTGTTCACGTCTATATCATGCACTGATCACATGACTGCCCGTGCACTGATCACGTGGATGATCATACACTAATCTTGTGACAGATCATGCACTGATCACGTGGCTGATCATGCACTGATACCGTGACTGAGCATGGACTGATCACATGACTATCATGTAGTGATCACGTGACTTAATGGCGCTGATCATGTGACTGATCATGCGCTGATCATGTTTGCTATCATACACTGATCATGTGCCTCTGGAGGCAATAAACAAAGAGCTGAGTAGGCACGAATCAAACAGTCAGCAGGCAATAATCATGGAACTCAGGTGTGAGGAATCATGCTGCTCAGCTGGCAATAATCAAGCAGCTGAGCAGGCAGGAATTACGCAGCACAGCTGGCAATTGTCAAGCAGATGACAGGCAGGAATCGTGCAGCTCAGCTGGCAATTGTCAAGCAGATGAGCAGACAGTAATCACGCAGCTCAGCAGGCCCAGATCACGTGACTGAGCATGCACTGTTCACGTGGCTGATCATACACTGATCACGTGATGATCATGCACTGATCACGTGGCTGATCATACACTGTTCACGTGTCTGACCATGCACTGATCACGTGGCTGATTATACACTGCTCACGTAACTGATCATGCACTGATCACGTGGCTATCATGCACTGATCACGTGGCTGAACATGCACTGTTCACGTGGCTGATCACACACCTGTCACGTGACATATCATGCACTGATCACGTGGCACTCATGCACTGATCACGTGGCTGATCATACTCTGCTCACGTAACTCATGCACACATCACGTGGCTATCATGCACTGTTCACGTGGCTCGTCATGGAATGATCACGTAGCAACCATATACTGGTAACGTGACTGATCATGCAAAGATCACGTAAATGATCATGCACTGTTCACGTGACTGATCATGTACTGATCACGTGACTGATCATGCACTGACCACGTGGCTATCATGCTCTGCTCACGTGGCTGATCATGCAACGATCACGTAGCAACCATGTACTGGTCACGTGACTGATCATGCACTGATCACGAATTGATCCTGCACTGATCACGTGGCTCATCATGCACTGATCACGTGGCTGATCACACGTATCACGTGACTGATCATGCACTGATCCCGTGGCTCTCATGCACTGATCACGTGGCTGTCATGCACTGATCACGCGGATATCATGCACTGATCACGTGGCTGATCACACACGATCACATGACTGATCATGCACTGATCACGTGGCTATCATGCACTGATCACGTGGCTATCATGCACTGATCACTGGCTGATCAGGCAATGATCATGTAGCTACCATGTACTGGTCACGACTGATCATGCACTGATCACGCAATTGATCATGCACTGATCAGCTGATCATGCACTGATCACGTGGCTGATCATACACTGATCACACAACTGATCATGCACTGATCACGTGACTGATCATGCACTGATCACGTGGCTATCATGCACTGATCACTTGGCTGGACATACACTGATCACGTGCCTGGTCATGCACTGATCACGTGGCTGATCATGCACTGATCACGTGACTGATCATGCACTGATCTCGTGTCTGATCATGCACTGATCACGTGGCTATCATGCACTGCTCACGTGGCTGATCATGCCATGATCACGCAGCTACCATGTACTGGTCACATGACTGATCATGCACTGATCACGTGACTGATCATGCAGTGATCACGTGGCTATCATGAACTACTCACGTGGCTGATCATGCAATGATCATGTAGCTACCATGTACAGGTCACGTGAATGATCATACACCCATCAGGTGACTGATCATGCACTGATCACGTGGCTATCATGCACTGATCACGAGACTGATCATGCACTGTTCACGTCTATATCATGCACTGATCACATGACTGCCCGTGCACTGATCACGTGGATGATCATACACTAATCTTGTGACAGATCATGCACTGATCACGTGGCTGATCATGCACTGATACCGTGACTGAGCATGGACTGATCACATGACTATCATGTAGTGATCACGTGACTTAATGGCGCTGATCATGTGACTGATCATGCGCTGATCATGTTTGCTATCATACACTGATCATGTGCCTCTGGAGGCAATAAACAAAGAGCTGAGTAGGCACGAATCAAACAGTCAGCAGGCAATAATCATGGAACTCAGGTGTGAGGAATCATGCTGCTCAGCTGGCAATAATCAAGCAGCTGAGCAGGCAGGAATTACGCAGCACAGCTGGCAATTGTCAAGCAGATGACAGGCAGGAATCGTGCAGCTCAGCTGGCAATTGTCAAGCAGATGAGCAGACAGTAATCACGCAGCTCAGCAGGCCCAGATCACGTGACTGAGCATGCACTGTTCACGTGGCTGATCATACACTGATCACGTGATGATCATGCACTGATCACTTGGATATCATGCACTGATCACGTGGCTGATCATACACTGTTCACGTGTCTGACCATGCACTGATCACGTGGCTGATCATACACTGCTCACGTAACTGATCATGCACTGATCACGTGGCTATCATGCACTGATCACGTGGCTGAACATGCACTGTTCACGTGGCTGATCACACACCTGTCACGTGACATATCATGCACTGATCACGCACTCATGCACTGATCACGTGGCTGATCATACTCTGCTCACGTAACTCATGCACACATCACGTGGCTATCATGCACTGCTCACGTGGCTCGTCATGGAATGATCACGTAGCAACCATATACTGGTAACGTGACTGATCATGCAAAGATCACGAATGATCATGCACTGTTCACGTGACTGATCATGTACTGATCACGTGACTGATCATGCACTGATCACGTGGCTATCATGCTCTGCTCACGTGGCTGATCATGCAATGATCACGTAGCAACCATGTACTGGTCACGTGACTGATCATGCACTGATCACGTAATTGATCCTGCACTGATCACGTGGCTCATCATGCACTGATCACGTGGCTGATCACACATGTATCACGTGACTGATCATGCACTGATCACGTGGCTCATGCACTGATCACGTGGCTGTCATGCACTGATCACGTGGATATCATGCACTGATCACGTGGCTGATCACACACGTATCACATGACTGATCATGCACTGATCACGGCTATCATGCACTGATCACGTGGCTATCATGCACTGATCACGTGGCTGATCAGGCAATGATCACGTAGCTACCATGTACTGGTCACGTGATGATCATGCACTGATCACGTAATTGATCATGCACTGATTGTGGCTGATCATGCACTGATCACGTGGCTGATCATACACTGATCACATAACTGATCATGCACTGATCACGTGACTGATCATGCACTGATCACGTGGCTATCATGCACTGATCACGTGGCTGACATACACTGATCACGTGCCTGATCATGCACTGATCACGTGACTGATCATGCACTGATCACGTGACTGATCATGCACTGATCACGTGGCTATCATGCACTGCTCACGTGGCTCACATGCAATGATCACGAGCAACCATATACTGGTCACGTGACTGATCATGCACTGATCACGTAATGATCATGCACTGATCACGTGACTGATCATGCACTGATCACGTGACTGATCATGCACTGATCACGTGGCTATCATGCACTGATCACGTGGCTGATCATGCACTGATCACGAGCAACCATGTACTGGTCACGTGACTGATCATGCACTGATCACGTGATTGATCATGCACTGATCACGTGGCTGATCATGCACTGATCACGTGGCTGATCACACATGATCACGTGACTGATCATGCACTGATCACGTGGCTGATCATGCACTGATCACGTGGCTGTCATGCACTGATCACGTGGATATCATGCACTGATCACGTGGCTGATCACACACGTACACATGACTGATCATGCACTGATCACGTACATCATGCACTGATCACGTGGCTATCATGCACTGATCACGTGGCTGATCATGCACTGATCACGTAGCTATCATGCACTGATCACGACTGATCATGCACTGATCACGTGATGATCATACACTAATCATGTGACAGATCATGCACTGATCACGTGGCTGATCATGCACTGATACCGTGACTGAGCATGGACTGATCACATGACTATCATGTAGTGATCACGTGACTTAATGGCGCTGATCATGTGACTGATCATGCGCTGATCATGTTTGCTATCATACACTGATCATGTGCCTCTGGAGGCAATAAACAAAGAGCTGAGTAGGCACGAATCAAACAGTCAGCAGGCAATAATCATGGAACTCAGGTGTGAGGAATCATGCTGCTCAGCTGGCAATAATCAAGCAGCTGAGCAGGCAGGAATTACGCAGCACAGCTGGCAATTGTCAAGCAGATGACAGGCAGGAATCGTGCAGCCCAGCTGGCAATTGTCAAGCAGATGAGCAGACAGTAATCACGCAGCTCAGCAGGCCCAGATCACGTGACTGAGCATGCACTGTTCACGTGGCTGATCATACACTGATCACGTGATGATCATGCACTGATCACTTGGATATCATGCACTGATCACGTGGCTGATCATACACTGTTCACGTGTCTGACCATGCACTGATCACGTGGCTGATCATACACTGCTCACGTAACTGATCATGCACTGATCACGTGGCTATCATGCACTGATCACGTGGCTGAACATGCACTGTTCACGTGGCTGATCACACACCTGTCACGTGACATATCATGCACTGATCACGTGGCACTCATGCACTGATCACGTGGCTGATCATACTCTGCTCACGTAACTCATGCACACATCACGTGGCTATCATGCACTGCTCACGTGGCTCGCATGGAATGATCACGTAGCAACCATATACTGGTAACGTGACTGATCATGCAAAGATCACGAATGATCATGCACTGTTCACGTGACTGATCATGTACTGATCACGTGACTGATCATGCACTGACCACGTGGCTATCATGCTCTGCTCACGTGGCTGATCATGCAACGATCACGTAGCAACCATGTACTGGTCACGTGACTGATCATGCACTGATCACGTAATTGATCCTGCACTGATCACGTGGCTCATCATGCACTGATCACGTGGCTGATCACACATGTATCACGTGACTGATCATGCACTGATCCCGTGGCTCTCATGCACTGATCACGTGGCTGTCATGCACTGATCACGTGGATATCATGCACTGATCACGTGGCTGATCACACACGATCACATGACTGATCATGCACTGATCACGTGGCTATCATGCACTGATCACGTGGCTATCATGCACTGATCACGTGGCTGATCAGGCAATGATCACGTAGCTACCATGTACTGGTCACGTGACTGATCATGCACTGATCACGTAATTGATCATGCACTGATCATGTGGCTGATCATGCACTGATCACGTGGCTGATCATACACTGATCACATAACTGATCATGCACTGATCACGTGACTGATCATGCACTGATCACGTGGCTATCATGCACTGATCACTTGGCTGGACATACACTGATCACGTGCCTGGTCATGCACTGATCACGTGGCTGATCATGCACTGATCACGTGACTGATCATGCACTGATCTCGTGTCTGATCATGCACTGATCACGTGGCTATCATGCACTGCTCACGTGGCTGATCATGCCATGATCACGCAGCTACCATGTACTGGTCACATGACTGATCATGCACTGATCACGTGACTGATCATGCAGTGATCACGTGGCTATCATGAACTACTCACGTGGCTGATCATGCAATGATCATGTAGCTACCATGTACAGGTCACGTGAATGATCATACACCCATCAGGTGACTGATCATGCACTGATCACGTGGCTATCATGCACTGATCACGAGACTGATCATGCACTGTTCACGCTATATCATGCACTGATCACATGACTGCCCATGCACTGATCACGTGGATGATCATACACTAATCTTGTGACAGATCATGCACTGATCACGTGGCTGATCATGCACTGATACCGTGACTGAGCATGGACTGATCACATGACTATCATGTAGTGATCACGTGACTTAATGGCGCTGATCATGTGACTGATCATGCGCTGATCATGTTTGCTATCATACACTGATCATGTGCCTCTGGAGGCAATAAACAAAGAGCTGAGTAGGCACGAATCAAACAGTCAGCAGGCAATAATCATGGAACTCAGGTGTGAGGAATCATGCTGCTCAGCTGGCAATAATCAAGCAGCTGAGCAGGCAGGAATTACGCAGCACAGCTGGCAATTGTCAAGCAGATGACAGGCAGGAATCGTGCAGCTCAGCTGGCAATTGTCAAGCAGATGAGCAGACAGTAATCACGCAGCTCAGCAGGCCCAGATCACGTGACTGAGCATGCACTGTTCACGTGGCTGATCATACACTGATCACGTGATGATCATGCACTGATCACTTGGATATCATGCACTGATCACGTGGCTGATCATACACTGTTCACGTGTCTGACCATGCACTGATCACGCTGATCATACACTGCTCACGTAACTGATCATGCACTGATCACGTGGCTATCATGCACTGATCACGTGGCTGAACATGCACTGTTCACGTGGCTGATCACACACCTGTCACGTGACATATCATGCACTGATCACGTGGCACTCATGCACTGATCACGTGGCTGATCATACTCCGCTCACGTAACTCATGCACACATCACGTGGCTATCATGCACTGCTCACGTGGCTCGTCATGGAATGATCACGTAGCAACCATATACTGGTAACGTGACTGATCATGCAAAGATCACGTAAATGATCATGCACTGTTCACGTGACTGATCATGTACTGATCACGTGACTGATCATGCACTGACCACGTGGCTATCATGCTCTGCTCACGTGGCTGATCATGCAACGATCACGTAGCAACCATGTACTGGTCACGTGACTGATCATGCACTGATCACGTAATTGATCCTGCACTGATCACGTGGCTCATCATGCACTGATCACGTGGCTGATCACACATGTATCACGTGACTGATCATGCACTGATCCCGTGGCTCTCATGCACTGATCACGCGGCTGTCATGCACTGATCACGTGGATATCATGCACTGATCACGTGGCTGATCACACACGATCACATGACTGATCATGCACTGATCACGTGGCTATCATGCACTGATCACGTGGCTGATCATGCACTGATCACGTGGCTGATCATGCACTGATCACGTGGCTGATCATGCACTGATCACGACTGATCATGCACTGATCACGTGGCTTATCATGCACTGATCACGTGGCTGATCATGCACTGATCACGTGGCTGATCACACACTGATCACGTGACTGATCATGCACTGATCACGTGGCATCATGCACTGATCACGTGGCTGATCATACTGATCACGAACTCATGCACACATCACGTGGCTATCATGCACTGATCACGTGGCTGTCATGCACTGATCACGTAGCAATCATGCACTGTCACGTGACTGATCATGCACTGATCACGTGGCTGATCATGCACTGATCACGTGACTGATCATGCACTGATCACGTGACTGATCATGCACTGATCACGTGGCTATCATGCACTGCTCACGTGGCTGATCATGCATGATCACGTAGCTACCATGTACTGGTCACGTGACTGATCATGCACTGATCACGTGACTGATCATGCACTGATCACGTGGCTATCATGCACTGATCACGTGGCTGATCACACATGATCACGTGACTGATCATGCACTGATCACGTGGATCATGCACTGATCACGTGCTGATCATGCACTGATCACGTGGCTATCATGCACTGATCACGTGGCTGATCATGCACTGATCACATGACTGATCATGCACTGATCACGTGACTATCATGCACTGATCACGTGGCTGATCATGCACTGATCACGTGACTATCATGCACTGATCACGTGGCTGATCATGCACTGATCACGTGACTGATCATGCACTGATCACATGACTATCATGTAGTGATCACGTGACTTAATGGCGCTGATCATGTGACTGATCATGCGCTGATCATGTTTGCTATCATACACTGATCATGTGCCTCTGGAGGCAATAAACAAAGAGCTGAGTAGGCACGAATCAAACAGTCAGCAGGCAATAATCATGGAACTCAGGTGTGAGGAATCATGCTGCTCAGCTGGCAATAATCAAGCAGCTGAGCAGGCAGGAATTACGCAGCACAGCTGGCAATTGTCAAGCAGATGACAGGCAGGAATCATGCAGCTCAGCTGGCAATTGTCAAGCAGATGAGCAGACAGTAATCACGCAGCTCAGCAGGCACTGATCACGTGACTGATCATGCACTGATCACGTGGCTGATCATACACTGATCACGTGTCTGATCATGCACTGATCACGTGGCTGATCATACACTGATCACGTAACTGATCATGCACTGATCACGTGGCTATCATGCACTGATCACGTGGCTGAACATGCACTGTTCACGTGGCTGATCACACACCTGTCACGTGACATATCATGCACTGATCACGTGGCACTCATGCACTGATCACGTGGCTGATCATACTCTGCTCACGTGACTCATGCACACATCACGTGGCTATCATGCACTGCTCACGTGGCTCATGGAATGATCACGTAGCAACCATATACTGGTCACGTGACTGATCATGCACTGATCACGTAAATGATCATGCACTGTTCACGTGACTGATCATGCACTGATCACGTGACTGATCATGCACTGATCACGTGGCTATCATGCACTGCTCACGTGGCTGATCATGCAACGATCACGTAGCAACCATGTACTGGTCACGTGACTGATCATGCACTGATCACGTAATTGATCATGCACTGATCACGTGGCTCATCATGCACTGATCACGTGGCTGATCACACATGATCACGTGACTGATCATGCACTGATCACGTGGCTATCATGCACTGATCACGTGGCTGTCATGCACTGATCACGTGGATATCATGCACTGATCACGTGGCTGATCACACACGATCATGACTGATCATGCACTGATCACGTGGCTATCATGCACTGATCACGTGGCTATCATGCACTGATCACGTGGCTGATCATGCAATGATCACGTAGCTACCATGTACTGGTCACGTGACTGATCATGCACTGATCACGTGACTGATCATGCACTGATCACGTGGCTATCATGAACTACTCACGTGGCTGATCATGCAATGATCATGTAGCTACCATGTACAGGTCACGTGAATGATCATACACCCATCAGGTGACTGATCATGCACTGATCACGTGGCTATCATGCACTGATCACGAGACTGATCATGCACTGTTCACGTCTATATCATGCACTGATCACATGACTGCCCATGCACTGATCACGTGGATGATCATACACTAATCTTGTGACAGATCATGCACTGATCACGTGGCTGATCATGCACTGATACCGTGACTGAGCATGGACTGATCACATGACTATCATGTAGTGATCACGTGACTTAATGGCGCTGATCATGTGACTGATCATGCGCTGATCATGTTTGCTATCATACACTGATCATGTGCCTCTGGAGGCAATAAACAAAGAGCTGAGTAGGCACGAATCAAACAGTCAGCAGGCAATAATCATGGAACTCAGCTGTGAGGAATCATGCTGCTCAGCTGGCAATAATCAAGCAGCTGAGCAGGCAGGAATTACGCAGCACAGCTGGCAATTGTCAAGCAGATGACAGGCAGGAATCGTGCAGCTCAGCTGGCAATTGTCAAGCAGATGAGCAGACAGTAATCACGCAGCTCAGCAGGCCCAGATCACGTGACTGAGCATGCACTGATCACGTGGCTGATCATACACTGATCACGTGTCTGATCATGCACTGATCACGTGGCTGATCATACACTGATCACGAACTGATCATGCACTGATCACGTGGCTATCATGCACTGATCACGTGGCTGATCATGCACTGATCACGTGGCTGATCACACACTGTCACGTGACATATCATGCACTGATCACGTGGCACTCATGCACTGATCACGTGGCTGATCATACACTGCTCACGTGACTGATCATGCACTGATCACGTGGCTGATCATGCACTGATCACGTGGCTGATCATGCACTGATCACGTGACTGATCATGCACTGATCACGTGGCATCATGCACTGATCACGTGGCTGATCATGCACTGATCACGTGACTGATCATGCACTGATCACGTGGCTATCATGCACTGATCACGTGGCTGATCATGCACTGATCACGTGGCTGATCACACTGATCACGTGACTGATCATGCACTGATCACGTGGCATCATGCACTGATCACGTGGCTGATCATACACTGATCACGTAACTCATGCACACATCACGTGGCTATCATGCACTGATCACGTGGCTATCATGCAATGATCACGTAGCAACCATATACTGGTCACGTGACTGATCATGCACTGATCACGAATGATCATGCACTGATCACGTGACTGATCATGCACTGATCACGTGACTGATCATGCACTGATCACGTGGCTATCATGCACTGATCACGTGGCTGATCATGCAACGATCACGTAGCAACCATGTACTGGTCACGTGACTGATCATGCACTGATCACGAACTGATCATGCACTGATCACGTGGCTGATCATGCACTGATCACGTGGCTGATCACACATGATCACGTGACTGATCATGCACTGATCACGTGGCTATCATGCACTGATCACGTGGCTGTCATGCACTGATCACGTGGATATCATGCACTGATCACGTGGCTGATCACACGATCATGACTGATCATGCACTGATCACGTGGCTATCATGCACTGATCACGTGGCTATCATGCACTGATCACGTGGCTGATCATGCAATGATCACGTAGCTACCATGTACTGGTCACGTGACTGATCATGCACTGATCACGTAATTGATCATGCACTGATCACGTGGCTGATCATGCACTGATCACGTGGCTGATCATACACTGATCACGTGACTGATCATGCACTGATCACGTGGCTATCATGCACTGATCACGTGGCTGATCATGCACTGATCACGCCTGATCATGCACTGATCACGTGGCTGATCATGCACTGATCACGTGACTGATCATGCACTGATCACGTGTCTGATCATGCACTGATCACGTGGCTATCATGCACTGATCACGTGGCTGATCATGCCATGATCACGCAGCTACCATGTACTGATCATGACTGATCATGCACTGATCACGTGACTGATCATGCACTGATCACGTGGCTATCATGCACTATCACGTGGCTGATCATGCAATGATCATGTAGCTACCATGTACAGGTCACGTGAATGATCATACACCCATCAGGTGACTGATCATGCACTGATCACGTGGCTATCATGCACTGATCACGTGACTGATCATGCACTGATCACGTCTATATCATGCACTGATCACATGACTGCCCATGCACTGATCACGTGGATGATCATACACTAATCGTGACAGATCATGCACTGATCACGTGGCTGATCATGCACTGATCACGTGACTGATCATGCACTGATCACGTGGCTGATCATGCACTGATCACGTGGCTATCATGCACTGATCACGTGGCTGATCATACACTGTTCACGTGTCTGACCATGCACTGATCACGTGGCTGATCATACACTGCTCACGTAACTGATCATGCACTGATCACGTGGCTATCATGCACTGATCACGTGGCTGAACATGCACTGTTCACGTGGCTGATCACACACCTGTCACGTGACATATCATGCACTGATCACGTGGCACTCATGCACTGATCACGTGGCTGATCATACTCTGCTCACGTAACTCATGCACACATCACGTGGCTATCATGCACTGCTCACGTGGCTCGTCATGGAATGATCACGTAGCAACCATATACTGGTCACGTGACTGATCATGCAAAGATCACGTAAATGATCATGCACTGTTCACGTGACTGATCATGTACTGATCACGTGACTGATCATGCACTGACCACGTGGCTATCATGCTCTGCTCACGTGGCTGATCATGCAACGATCACGTAGCAACCATGTACTGGTCACGTGACTGATCATGCACTGATCACGTAATTGATCCTGCACTGATCACGTGGCTCATCATGCACTGATCACGTGGCTGATCACACATGTATCACGTGACTGATCATGCACTGATCACGTGGCTCTCATGCACTGATCACGTGGCTGTCATGCACTGATCACGTGGATATCATGCACTGATCACGTGGCTGATCACACACGATCACATGACTGATCATGCACTGATCACGTGGCTATCATGCACTGATCACGTGGCTATCATGCACTGATCACGTGGCTGATCAGGCAATGATCACGTAGCTACCATGTACTGGTCACGTGACTGATCATGCACTGATCACGTAATTGATCATGCACTGATCATGTGGCTGATCATGCACTGATCACGTGGCTGATCATACACTGATCACATAACTGATCATGCACTGATCACGTGACTGATCATGCACTGATCACGTGGCTATCATGCACTGATCACTTGGCTGACATACACTGATCACGTGCCTGGTCATGCACTGATCACGTGGCTGATCATGCACTGATCACGTGACTGATCATGCACTGATCTCGTGTCTGATCATGCACTGATCACGTGGCTATCATGCACTGCTCACGTGGCTGATCATGCCATGATCACGCAGCTACCATGTACTGGTCACATGACTGATCATGCACTGATCACGTGACTGATCATGCAGTGATCACGTGGCTATCATGCACTACTCACGTGGCTGATCATGCAATGATCATGTAGCTACCATGTACAGGTCACGTGAATGATCATACACCCATCAGGTGACTGATCATGCACTGATCACGTGGCTATCATGCACTGATCACGAGACTGATCATGCACTGATCACGTCTATATCATGCACTGATCACATGACTGCCCGTGCACTGATCACGTGGATGATCATACACTAATCTTGTGACAGATCATGCACTGATCACGTGGCTGATCATGCACTGATACCGTGACTGAGCATGGACTGATCACATGACTATCATGTAGTGATCACGTGACTTAATGGCGCTGATCATGTGACTGATCATGCGCTGATCATGTTTGCTATCATACACTGATCATGTGCCTCTGGAGGCAATAAACAAAGAGCTGAGTAGGCACGAATCAAACAGTCAGCAGGCAATAATCATGGAACTCAGGTGTGAGGAATCATGCTGCTCAGCTGGCAATAATCAAGCAGCTGAGCAGGCAGGAATTACGCAGCTCAGCTGGCAATTGTCAAGCAGATGAGCAGACAGTAATCACGCAGCTCAGCAGGCCCAGATCACGTGACTGAGCATGCACTGTTCACGTGGCTGATCATACACTGATCACGTGATGATCATGCACTGATCACTTGGATATCATGCACTGATCACGTGGCTGATCATACACTGTTCACGTGTCTGACCATGCACTGATCACGTGGCTGATCATACACTGCTCACGTAACTGATCATGCACTGATCACGTGGCTATCATGCACTGATCACGTGGCTGAACATGCACTGTTCACGTGGCTGATCACACACCTGTCACGTGACATATCATGCACTGATCACGTGGCACTCATGCACTGATCACGTGGCTGATCATACTCTGCTCACGTAACTCATGCACACATCACGTGGCTATCATGCACTGCTCACGTGGCTCGTCATGGAATGATCACGTAGCAACCATATACTGGTCACGTGACTGATCATGCAAAGATCACGTAAATGATCATGCACTGTTCACGTGACTGATCATGTACTGATCACGTGACTGATCATGCACTGATCACGTGGCTATCATGCTCTGCTCACGTGGCTGATCATGCAACGATCACGTAGCAACCATGTACTGGTCACGTGACTGATCATGCACTGATCACGTAATTGATCCTGCACTGATCACGTGGCTCATCATGCACTGATCACGTGGCTGATCACACATGTATCACGTGACTGATCATGCACTGATCACGTGGCTCTCATGCACTGATCACGTGGCTGTCATGCACTGATCACGTGGATATCATGCACTGATCACGTGGCTGATCATGCACTGATCACGTAGCTATCATGCACTGATCACGTGACTGATCATGCACTGATCACGTGGCTATCATGCACTGATCACGTGGCTGATCATGCACTGATCACGTGGCTATCATGCACTGATCACGTGGCTGATCACACACTGATCACGTGACTGATCATGCACTGATCACGTGGCTGATCATGCACTGATCACGTGGCTATCATGCACTGATCACGTGGCTGATCATGCACTGATCACGTAGCTACCATGCACTGATCACGTGACTGATCATGCACTGATCACGTAATTGATCATGCACTGATCACGTGGCTGATCATGCACTGATCACGTGGCTGATCATGCACTGATCACGTGACTGATCATGCACTGATCACGTGACTGATCATGCACTGATCACGTGGCTATCATGCACTGATCACGTGGCTGATCATGCACTGATCACGTGACTGATCATGCACTGATCACGTGGCTGATCATGCACTGATCACGTGACTGATCATGCACTGATCACGTGACTGATCATGCACTGATCACGTGGCTATCATGCACTGATCACGTGGCTGATCATGCAATGATCACGTAGCTACCATGTACTGGTCACGTGACTGATCATGCACTGATCACGTAATTGATCATGCACTGATCACGTGGCTGATCATGCACTGATCACGTGGCTGATCACACATGATCACGTGACTGATCATGCACTGATCACGTGGCTATCATGCACTGATCACGTGGCTGATCATGCACTGATCACGTGGCTATCATGCACTGATCACGTGGCTGATCATGCACTGATCACGTGACTGATCATGCACTGATCACGTGGCTGATCATGCACTGATCACGTGGCTATCATGCACTGATCACGTGGCTGATCATGCACTGATCACGTAGCTACCATGTACTGGTCACGTGACTGATCATGCACTGATCACGTGACTGATCATGCACTGATCACGTGGCTATCATGCACTACTCACGTGGCTGATCATGCAATGATCATGTAGCTACCATGTACAGGTCACGTGAATGATCATACACCCATCAGGTGACTGATCATGCACTGATCACGTGGCTATCATGCACTGATCACGAGACTGATCATGCACTGTTCACGTCTATATCATGCACTGATCACATGACTGCATGCACTGATCACGTGGATGATCATACACTAATCTTGTGACAGATCATGCACTGATCACGTGGCTGATCATGCACTGATACCGTGACTGAGCATGGACTGATCACATGACTATCATGTAGTGATCACGTGACTTAATGGCGCTGATCATGTGACTGATCATGCGCTGATCATGTTTGCTATCATACACTGATCATGTGCCTCTGGAGGCAATAAACAAAGAGCTGAGTAGGCACGAATCAAACAGTCAGCAGGCAATAATCATGGAACTCAGCTGTGAGGAATCATGCTGCTCAGCTGGCAATAATCAAGCAGCTGAGCAGGCAGGAATTACGCAGCACAGCTGGCAATTGTCAAGCAGATGACAGGCAGGAATCGTGCAGCTCAGCTGGCAATTGTCAAGCAGATGAGCAGACAGTAATCACGCAGCTCAGCAGGCCCAGATCACGTGACTGAGCATGCACTGTTCACGTGGCTGATCATACACTGATCACGTGTCTGATCATGCACTGATCACGTGGCTGATCATGCACTGATCACGTAACTGATCATGCACTGATCACGTGGCTATCATGCACTGATCACGTGGCTGATCATGCACTGATCACGTGGCTGATCACACACTGTCACGTGACTATCATGCACTGATCACGTGGCATCATGCACTGATCACGTGACTGATCATACACTGATCACGTGACTGATCATGCACTGATCACGTGGCTGATCATGCACTGATCACGTGGCTGATCATGCACTGATCACGTGACTATCATGCACTGATCACGTGGCATCATGCACTGATCACGTGGCTGATCATGCACTGATCACGTGACTGATCATGCACTGATCACGTGGCTATCATGCACTGATCACGTGGCTGATCATGCACTGATCACGTGGCTGATCACACACTGTCACGTGACTATCATGCACTGATCACGTGGCATCATGCACTGATCACGTGGCTGATCATACACTGATCACGTGACTCATGCACTGATCACGTGGCTATCATGCACTGATCACGTGGCTGTCATGCACTGATCACGTAGCAACCATGCACTGATCACGTGACTGATCATGCACTGATCACGTGAATGATCATGCACTGATCACGTGACTGATCATGCACTGATCACGTGACTGATCATGCACTGATCACGTGGCTATCATGCACTGATCACGTGGCTGATCATGCAACTGATCACGTAGCAACCATGTACTGGTCACGTGACTGATCATGCACTGATCACGTAACTGATCATGCACTGATCACGTGGCTGATCATGCACTGATCACGTGGCTGATCACACATGATCACGTGACTGATCATGCACTGATCACGTGGCTATCATGCACTGATCACGTGGCTGTCATGCACTGATCACGTGGATATCATGCACTGATCACGTGGCTGATCACACACGATCACATGACTGATCATGCACTGATCACGTGGCTATCATGCACTGATCACGTGGCTATCATGCACTGATCACGTGGCTGATCATGCAATGATCACGTAGCTACCATGTACTGGTCACGTGACTGATCATGCACTGATCACGTAACTGATCATGCACTGATCACGTGGCTGATCATGCACTGATCACGTGGCTGATCATGCACTGATCACGTGACTGATCATGCACTGATCACGTGGCTATCATGCACTGATCACGTGGCTGATCATGCACTGATCACGTGGCTGATCATGCACTGATCACGTGGCTGATCATGCACTGATCACGTGACTGATCATGCACTGATCACGTGACTGATCATGCACTGATCACGTGGCTATCATGCACTGATCACGTGGCTGATCATGCCATGATCACGCAGCTACCATGTACTGATCACATGACTGATCATGCACTGATCACGTGACTGATCATGCACTGATCACGTGGCTATCATGCACTACTCACGTGGCTGATCATGCAATGATCATGTAGCTACCATGTACAGGTCACGTGAATGATCATACACCCATCAGGTGACTGATCATGCACTGATCACGTGGCTATCATGCACTGATCACGTGACTGATCATGCACTGATCACGTCTATATCATGCACTGATCACATGACTGCCCATGCACTGATCACGTGGATGATCATACACTAATCACGTGACAGATCATGCACTGATCACGTGGCTGATCATGCACTGATCACGTGACTGATCATGCACTGATCACGTGGCTATCATGCACTGATCACGTGGCTATCATGCACTGATCACGTGGCTGATCATACACTGATCACGTGTCTGATCATGCACTGATCACGTGGCTGATCATACACTGCTCACGTAACTGATCATGCACTGATCACGTGGCTATCATGCACTGATCACGTGGCTGAACATGCACTGTTCACGTGGCTGATCACACACCTGTCACGTGACATATCATGCACTGATCACGTGGCACTCATGCACTGATCACGTGGCTGATCATACTCTGCTCACGTAACTCATGCACACATCACGTGGCTATCATGCACTGCTCACGTGGCTGTCATGGAATGATCACGTAGCAACCATATACTGGTCACGTGACTGATCATGCAAAGATCACGTAAATGATCATGCACTGTTCACGTGACTGATCATGTACTGATCACGTGACTGATCATGCACTGATCACGTGGCTATCATGCACTGCTCACGTGGCTGATCATGCAACGATCACGTAGCAACCATGTACTGGTCACGTGACTGATCATGCACTGATCACGTAATTGATCATGCACTGATCACGTGGCTCATCATGCACTGATCACGTGGCTGATCACACATGTATCACGTGACTGATCATGCACTGATCACGTGGCTCTCATGCACTGATCACGTGGCTGTCATGCACTGATCACGTGGATATCATGCACTGATCACGTGGCTGATCACACACGATCACATGACTGATCATGCACTGATCACGTGGCTATCATGCACTGATCACGTGGCTATCATGCACTGATCACGTGGCTGATCAGGCAATGATCACGTAGCTACCATGTACTGGTCACGTGACTGATCATGCACTGATCACGTAATTGATCATGCACTGATCATGTGGCTGATCATGCACTGATCACGTGGCTGATCATACACTGATCACATAACTGATCATGCACTGATCACGTGACTGATCATGCACTGATCACGTGGCTATCATGCACTGATCACTTGGCTGGACATACACTGATCACGTGCCTGATCATGCACTGATCACGTGGCTGATCATGCACTGATCACGTGACTGATCATGCACTGATCACGTGTCTGATCATGCACTGATCACGTGGCTATCATGCACTGCTCACGTGGCTGATCATGCCATGATCACGCAGCTACCATGTACTGGTCACATGACTGATCATGCACTGATCACGTGACTGATCATGCAGTGATCACGTGGCTATCATGAACTACTCACGTGGCTGATCATGCAATGATCATGTAGCTACCATGTACAGGTCACGTGAATGATCATACACCCATCAGGTGACTGATCATGCACTGATCACGTGGCTATCATGCACTGATCACGAGACTGATCATGCACTGTTCACGTCTATATCATGCACTGATCACATGACTGCCCGTGCACTGATCACGTGGATGATCATACACTAATCTTGTGACAGATCATGCACTGATCACGTGGCTGATCATGCACTGATACCGTGACTGAGCATGGACTGATCACATGACTATCATGTAGTGATCACGTGACTTAATGGCGCTGATCATGTGACTGATCATGCGCTGATCATGTTTGCTATCATACACTGATCATGTGCCTCTGGAGGCAATAAACAAAGAGCTGAGTAGGCACGAATCAAACAGTCAGCAGGCAATAATCATGGAACTCAGGTGTGAGGAATCATGCTGCTCAGCTGGCAATAATCAAGCAGCTGAGCAGGCAGGAATTACGCAGCTCAGCTGGCAATTGTCAAGCAGATGAGCAGACAGTAATCACGCAGCTCATCAGGCCCAGATCACGTGACTGAGCATGCACTGTTCACGTGGCTGATCATACACTGATCACGTGATGATCATGCACTGATCACTTGGATATCATGCACTGATCACGTGGCTGATCATACACTGTTCACGTGTCTGACCATGCACTGATCACGTGGCTGATCATACACTGCTCACGTAACTGATCATGCACTGATCACGTGGCTATCATGCACTGATCACGTGGCTGAACATGCACTGTTCACGTGGCTGATCACACACCTGTCACGTGACATATCATGCACTGATCACGTGGCACTCATGCACTGATCACGTGGCTGATCATACTCTGCTCACGTAACTCATGCACACATCACGTGGCTATCATGCACTGCTCACGTGGCTCGTCATGGATTGATCACGTAGCAACCATATACTGGTCACGTGACTGATCATGCAAAGATCACGTAAATGATCATGCACTGTTCACGTGACTGATCATGTACTGATCACGTGACTGATCATGCACTGATCACGTGGCTATCATGCTCTGCTCACGTGGCTGATCATGCAACGATCACGTAGCAACCATGTACTGGTCACGTGACTGATCATGCACTGATCACGTAATTGATCCTGCACTGATCACGTGGCTCATCATGCACTGATCACGTGGCTGATCACAAATGTATCACGTGACTGATCATGCACTGATCCGTGGCTCTCATGCACTGATCACGTGGCTGTCATGCACTGATCACGTGGATATCATGCACTGATCACGTGGCTGATCATGCACTGATCACGGCTATCATGCACTGATCACATGACTGATCATGCACTGATCACGTGGCTATCATGCACTGATCACGTGGCTGATCATGCACTGATCACGTGGCTATCATGCACTGATCACGTGGCTGATCATGCACGTATCACATGACTGATCATGCACTGATCACGTGGCTGATCATGCACTGATCACGTGGCTATCATGCACTGATCACGTGGCTGATCATGCACTGATCACGTGGCTATCATATACTGGTCACGTGACTGATCATGCACTGATCACGACTGATCATGCACTGATCACGTGGCTGATCATGCACTGATCACGTGGCTGATCATGCACTGATCACGTAACTGATCATGCACTGATCACGTGACTGATCATGCACTGATCACGTGGCTATCATGCACTGATCACGTGGCTGATCATGCACTGATCACGTGACTGATCATGCACTGATCACGTGACTGATCATGCACTGATCACGTGGCTATCATGCACTGATCACGTGACTGATCATGCACTGATCACGTCTATATCATGCACTGATCACATGACTGCCCATGCACTGATCACGTGGATGATCATACACTAATCTTGTGACAGATCATGCACTGATCACGTGGCTGATCATGCACTGATACCGTGACTGAGCATGGACTGATCACATGACTATCATGTAGTGATCACGTGACTTAATGGCGCTGATCATGTGACTGATCATGCGCTGATCATGTTTGCTATCATACACTGATCATGTGCCTCTGGAGGCAATAAACAAAGAGCTGAGTAGGCACGAATCAAACAGTCAGCAGGCAATAATCATGGAACTCAGGTGTGAGGAATCATGCTGCTCAGCTGGCATTAATCAAGCAGCTGAGCAGGCAGGAATTACGCAGCACAGCTGGCAATTGTCAACCAGATGACAGGCAGGAATCGTGCAGCTCAGCTGGCAATTGTCAAGCAGATGAGCAGACAGTAATCACGCAGCTCAGCAGGCCCTGATCACGTGACTGAGCATGCACTGTTCACGTGGCTGATCATACACTGATCACGTGTCTGATCATGCACTGATCACGTGGCATCATGCACTGATCACGTGGCTGATCATACACTGCTCACGTAACTCATGCACTGATCACGTGGCTGATCATGCACTGCTCACGTGGCTGATCATGCATGATCACGTGGCTACCATATACTGGTCACGTGACTGATCATGCACTGATCACGTGGCTGATCATGCACTGATCACGTGACTGATCATGCACTGATCACGTGACTGATCATGCACTGATCACGTGGCTATCATGCACTGCTCACGTGGCTGATCATGCAACGATCACGTAGCAACCATGTACTGGTCACGTGACTGATCATGCACTGATCACGTAATTGATCATGCACTGATCACGTGGCTGATCATGCACTGATCACGTGGCTGATCACACATGATCACGTGACTGATCATGCACTGATCACGTGGCTATCATGCACTGATCACGTGGCTGATCATGCACTGATCACGTGGCTATCATGCACTGATCACGTGGCTGATCATGCATGATCACGCAGCTACCATGTACTGATCACATGACTGATCATGCACTGATCACGTGACTGATCATGCACTGATCACGTGGCTATCATGCACTGATCACGTGGCTGATCATGCAATGATCATGTAGCTACCATGTACTGGTCACGTGAATGATCATGCACTGATCACGTGACTGATCATGCACTGATCACGTGGCTATCATGCACTGATCACGTGACTGATCATGCACTGATCACGCTATATCATGCACTGATCACATGACTGCATGCACTGATCACGTGGATGATCATACACTGATCACGTGACTGATCATGCACTGATCACGTGGCTGATCATGCACTGATCACGTGACTGATCATGCACTGATCACGTGGCTGATCATGCACTGATCACGTGGCTATCATGCACTGATCACGTGGCTGATCATGCACTGATCACGTGTCTGATCATGCACTGATCACGTGGCTGATCATACACTGATCACGTAACTGATCATGCACTGATCACGTGGCTATCATGCACTGATCACGTGGCTGAACATGCACTGATCACGTGGCTGATCACACACCTGTCACGTGACATATCATGCACTGATCACGTGGCACTCATGCACTGATCACGTGGCTGATCATACTCTGCTCACGTAACTCATGCACACATCACGTGGCTATCATGCACTGCTCACGTGGCTCTCATGGAATGATCACGTAGCAACCATATACTGGTACGTGACTGATCATGCAAAGATCACGTGAATGATCATGCACTGTTCACGTGACTGATCATGCACTGATCACGTGACTGATCATGCACTGATCACGTGGCTATCATGCACTGCTCACGTGGCTGATCATGCAACGATCACGTAGCAACCATGTACTGGTCACGTGACTGATCATGCACTGATCACGTAATTGATCATGCACTGATCACGTGGCTCATCATGCACTGATCACGTGGCTGATCACACATGATCACGTGACTGATCATGCACTGATCACGTGGCTATCATGCACTGATCACGTGGCTGTCATGCACTGATCACGTGGATATCATGCACTGATCACGTGGCTGATCACACACGATCACGTGACTGATCATGCACTGATCACGTGGCTATCATGCACTGATCACGTGGCTATCATGCACTGATCACGTGGCTGATCATGCAATGATCACGTAGCTACCATGTACTGGTCACGTGACTGATCATGCACTGATCACGTAATTGATCATGCACTGATCACGTGGCTGATCATGCACTGATCACGTGGCTGATCATGCACTGATCACGTAACTGATCATGCACTGATCACGTGACTGATCATGCACTGATCACGTGGCTATCATGCACTGATCACGTGGCTGACATACACTGATCACGTGCCTGATCATGCACTGATCACGTGGCTGATCATGCACTGATCACGTGACTGATCATGCACTGATCACGTGTCTGATCATGCACTGATCACGTGGCTATCATGCACTGCTCACGTGGCTGATCATGCCATGATCACCCAGCTACCATGTACTGGTCACATGACTGATCATGCACTGATCACGTGACTGATCATGCAGTGATCACGTGGCTATCATGCACTACTCACGTGGCTGATCATGCAATGATCATGTAGCTACCATGTACAGGTCACGTGAATGATCATACACCCATCAGGTGACTGATCATGCACTGATCACGTGGCTATCATGCACTGATCACGAGACTGATCATGCACTGATCACGTCTATATCATGCACTGATCACATGACTGCCCATGCACTGATCACGTGGATGATCATACACTAATCTTGTGACAGATCATGCACTGATCACGTGGCTGATCATGCACTGATACCGTGACTGAGCATGGACTGATCACATGACTATCATGTAGTGATCACGTGACTTAATGGCGCTGATCATGTGACTGATCATGCGCTGATCATGTTTGCTATCATACACTGATCATGTGCCTCTGGAGGCAATAAACAAAGAGCTGAGTAGGCACGAATCAAACAGTCAGCAGGCAATAATCATGGAACTCAGCTGTGAGGAATCATGCTGCTCAGCTGGCAATAATCAAGCAGCTGAGCAGGCAGGAATTACGCAGCACAGCTGGCAATTGTCAAGCAGATGACAGGCAGGAATCGTGCAGCTCAGCTGGCAATTGTCAAGCAGATGAGCAGACAGTAATCACGCAGCTCAGCAGGCCCTGATCACGTGACTGAGCATGCACTGTTCACGTGGCTGATCATACACTGATCACGTGTCTGATCATGCACTGATCACGTGGCTGATCATGCACTGATCACGTAACTGATCATGCACTGATCACGTGGCTATCATGCACTGATCACGTGGCTGATCATGCACTGATCACGTGGCTGATCATGCACTGTCACGTGACTATCATGCACTGATCACGTGGCATCATGCACTGATCACGTGGCTGATCATACACTGATCACGTGACTGATCATGCACTGATCACGTGGCTGATCATGCACTGATCACGTGGCTGATCATGCACCTGTCACGTGACTATCATGCACTGATCACGTGGCATCATGCACTGATCACGTGGCTGATCATGCACTGATCACGTGACTGATCATGCACTGATCACGTGGCTATCATGCACTGATCACGTGGCTGATCATGCACTGATCACGTGGCTGATCATGCACTGTCACGTGACTATCATGCACTGATCACGTGGCTGATCATGCACTGATCACGTAACTCATGCACACATCACGTGGCTATCATGCACTGCTCACGTGGCTCATGCAATGATCACGTAGCAATCATATACTGGTCACGTGACTGATCATGCACTGATCACGTAAATGATCATGCACTGATCACGTGACTGATCATGCACTGATCACGTGACTGATCATGCACTGATCACGTGGCTATCATGCACTGCTCACGTGGCTGATCATGCACGATCACGTAGCAACCATGTACTGGTCACGTGACTGATCATGCACTGATCACGTAACTGATCATGCACTGATCACGTGGCTCATCATGCACTGATCACGTGGCTGATCACACATGATCACGTGACTGATCATGCACTGATCACGTGGCTCTCATGCACTGATCACGTGGCTGTCATGCACTGATCACGTGGATATCATGCACTGATCACGTGGCTGATCACACACGATCACATGACTGATCATGCACTGATCACGTGGCTATCATGCACTGATCACGTGGCTATCATGCACTGATCACGTGGCTGATCATGCAATGATCACGTAGCTACCATGTACTGGTCACGTGACTGATCATGCACTGATCACGTAATTGATCATGCACTGATCATGTGGCTGATCATGCACTGATCACGTGGCTGATCATACACTGATCACATAACTGATCATGCACTGATCACGTGACTGATCATGCACTGATCACGTGGCTATCATGCACTGATCACTTGGCTGACATACACTGATCACGTGCCTGGTCATGCACTGATCACGTGGCTGATCATGCACTGATCACGTGACTGATCATGCACTGATCACGTGTCTGATCATGCACTGATCACGTGGCTATCATGCACTGCTCACGTGGCTGATCATGCCATGATCACGCAGCTACCATGTACTGGTCACATGACTGATCATGCACTGATCACGTGACTGATCATGCAGTGATCACGTGGCTATCATGAACTACTCACGTGGCTGATCATGCAATGATCATGTAGCTACCATGTACAGGTCACGTGAATGATCATACACCCATCAGGTGACTGATCATGCACTGATCACGTGGCTATCATGCACTGATCACGAGACTGATCATGCACTGTTCACGTCTATATCATGCACTGATCACATGACTGCCCATGCACTGATCACGTGGATGATCATACACTAATCTTGTGACAGATCATGCACTGATCACGTGGCTGATCATGCACTGATACCGTGACTGAGCATGGACTGATCACATGACTATCATGTAGTGATCACGTGACTTAATGGCGCTGATCATGTGACTGATCATGCGCTGATCATGTTTGCTATCATACACTGATCATGTGCCTCTGGAGGCAATAAACAAAGAGCTGAGTAGGCACGAATCAAACAGTCAGCAGGCAATAATCATGGAACTCAGGTGTGAGGAATCATGCTGCTCAGCTGGCAATAATCAAGCAGCTGAGCAGGCAGGAATTACGCAGCACAGCTGGCAATTGTCAACCAGATGACAGGCAGGAATCGTGCAGCTCAGCTGGCAATTGTCAAGCAGATGAGCAGACAGTAATCACGCAGCTCAGCAGGCCCAGATCACGTGACTGAGCATGCACTGTTCACGTGGCTGATCATACACTGATCACGTGACTGATCATGCACTGATCACGTGGCTGATCATACACTGATCACGTGTCTGACCATGCACTGATCACGTGGCTGATCATACACTGCTCACGTAACTGATCATGCACTGATCACGTGGCTATCATGCACTGATCACGTGTCTGAACATGCACTGATCACGTGGCTGATCACACACCTGTCACGTGACTATCATGCACTGATCACGTGGCTCTCATGCACTGATCACGTGGCAATCATATACTGGTCACGTGACTGATCATGCACTGATCACGAATGATCATGCACTGATCACGTGACTGATCATGCACTGATCACGTGACTGATCATGCACTGATCACGTGGCTATCATGCACTGATCACGTGGCTGATCATGCAACGATCACGTAGCAACCATGTACTGGTCACGTGACTGATCATGCACTGATCACGTAATTGATCATGCACTGATCACGTGGCTGATCATGCACTGATCACGTGGCTGATCACACATGATCACGTGACTGATCATGCACTGATCACGTGGCTATCATGCACTGATCACGTGGCTGATCATGCACTGATCACGTGGCTATCATGCACTGATCACGTGGCTGATCACACACGTATCACGTGACTGATCATGCACTGATCACGTGGCTGTCATGCACTGATCACGTGGATATCATGCACTGATCACGTGGCTGATCACACACGATCACATGACTGATCATGCACTGATCACGTGGCTATCATGCACTGATCACGTGGCTATCATGCACTGATCACGTGGCTGATCATGCAATGATCACGTAGCTACCATGTACTGGTCACGTGACTGATCATGCACTGATCACGTAATTGATCATGCACTGATCACGTGGCTGATCATGCACTGATCACGTGGCTGATCATACACTGATCACGTAACTGATCATGCACTGATCACGTGACTGATCATGCACTGATCACGTGGCTATCATGCACTGATCACGTGGCTGATCATGCACTGATCACGTGCTGATCATGCACTGATCACGTGACTGATCATGCACTGATCACGTGTCTGATCATGCACTGATCACGTGGCTATCATGCACTGATCACGTGGCTGATCATGCCATGATCACGCAGCTACCATGTACTGGTCACATGACTGATCATGCACTGATCACGTGACTGATCATGCACTGATCACGTGGCTATCATGCACTATCACGTGGCTGATCATGCAATGATCATGTAGCTACCATGTACAGGTCACGTGAATGATCATACACTGATCAGGTGACTGATCATGCACTGATCACGTGGCTATCATGCACTGATCACGTGACTGATCATGCACTGATCACGTCTATATCATGCACTGATCACATGACTGATCATGCACTGATCACGTGGATGATCATACACTGATCACGTGACTGATCATGCACTGATCACGTGGCTGATCATGCACTGATCACGTGACTGATCATGCACTGATCACGTGGCTATCATGCACTGATCACGTGGCTATCATGCACTGATCACGTGGCTGATCATGCACTGATCACGTGACTGATCATGCACTGATCACGTGGCTGATCATGCACTGATCACGTGATGATCATGCACTGATCACGTGGCTATCATGCACTGATCACGTGGCTGATCATGCACTGATCACGTGACTGATCATGCACTGATCACGTGGCTGATCATGCACTGATCACGTGATGATCATGCACTGATCACGTGGATATCATGCACTGATCACGTGGCTGATCATACACTGATCACGTGTCTGATCATGCACTGATCACGTGGCTGATCATGCACTGATCACGTAACTGATCATGCACTGATCACGTGGCTATCATGCACTGATCACGTGGCTGATCATGCACTGATCACGTGGCTGATCACACACTGTCACGTGACATATCATGCACTGATCACGTGGCATCATGCACTGATCACGTGGCTGATCATACACTGATCACGTAACTCATGCACTCATCACGTGGCTATCATGCACTGCTCACGTGGCTGTCATGCAATGATCACGGAGCTACCATATACTGGTCACGTGACTGATCATGCACTGATCACGTAAATGATCATGCACTGATCACGTGACTGATCATGCACTGATCACGTGACTGATCATGCACTGATCACGTGGCTGATCATGCACTGATCACGTGACTGATCATGCACTGATCACGTGACTGATCATGCACTGATCACGTGGCTGATCATGCACTGATCACGTGACTGATCATGCACTGATCACGTGACTGATCATGCACTGATCACGTGGCTATCATGCACTGATCACGTGGCTGATCATGCACTGATCACGTGACTGATCATGCACTGATCACGTGACTGATCATGCACTGATCACGTGGCTATCATGCACTGATCACGTGGCTGATCATGCACTGATCACGTGACTGATCATGCACTGATCACGTGACTGATCATGCACTGATCACGTGACTGATCATGCACTGATCACGTGGCTGATCATGCACTGATCACGTGGCTGATCATGCACTGATCACGTGACTGATCATGCACTGATCACGTGACTGATCATGCACTGATCAGTGGCTATCATGCACTGATCACGTGGCTGATCATGCACTGATCACGTGACTGATCATGCACTGATCACGTGGCTATCATGCACTGATCACGTGGCTATCATGCACTGATCACGTGGCTGATCATGCACTGATCACGTGACTGATCATGCACTGATCACGTGAATATCATGCACTGATCACGTGACTGATCATGCACTGATCACGTGGATGATCATGCACTGATCATGACTGATCATGCACTGATCACGTGGCTATCATGCACTGATCACGTGGCTGATCATGCACTGATCACGTAGCTATCATGCACTGATCACGTGACTGATCATGCACTGATCACGTAATTGATCATGCACTGATCACGTGACTGATCATGCACTGATCACGTGACTGATCATGCACTGATCACGTGACTGATCATGCACTGATCACGTGGCTATCATGCACTGATCACGTGGCTGATCATGCACTGATCACGTAGCTATCATGCACTGATCACGTGACTGATCATGCACTGATCACGTAATTGATCATGCACTGATCACGTGGCTGATCATGCACTGATCACGTGACTGATCATGCACTGATCACGTGACTGATCATGCACTGATCACGTGGCTATCATGCACTACTCACGTGGCTGATCATGCAATGATCATGTAGCTACCATGTACTGGTCACGTGACTGATCATACACCCATCAGGTGATGATCATGCACTGATCACGTGGCTGATCATGCACTGATCACGTGACTGATCATGCACTGATCACGTGACTGATCATGCACTGATCACGTGGCTATCATGCACTGATCACGTGGCTGATCATGCACTGATCACGTGGCTGATCATGCACTGATACCGTGACTGAGCATGGACTGATCACATGACTATCATGTAGTGATCACGTGACTTAATGGCACTGATCATGTGACTGATCATGCACTGATCATGTTTGCTATCATACACTGATCATGTGCCTCTGGAGGCAATAAACAAAGAGCTGAGTAGGCACGAATCAAACAGTCAGCAGGCAATAATCATGGAACTCAGCTGTGAGGAATCATGCTGCTCAGCTGGCAATAATCAAGCAGCTGAGCAGGCAGGAATTACGCAGCACAGCTGGCAATTGTCAAGCAGATGACAGGCAGGAATCGTGCAGCTCAGCTGGCAATTGTCAAGCAGATGAGCAGACAGTAATCACGCAGCTCAGCAGGCCCTGATCACGTGACTGAGCATGCACTGTTCACGTGGCTGATCATACACTGATCACGTGATGATCATGCACTGATCACTTGGATATCATGCACTGATCACGTGGCTGATCATGCACTGATCACGTGGCTGATCATGCACTGATCACGTGACTGATCATGCACTGATCACGTGACTGATCATGCACTGATCACGTGGCTATCATGCACTGATCACGTGGCTGATCATGCACTGATCACGTGCCTGATCATGCACTGATCACATGACTGATCATGCACTGATCACGTGACTGATCATGCACTGATCACGTGGCTATCATGCACTACTCACGTGGCTGATCATGCAATGATCATGTAGCTACCATGTACAGGTCACGTGAATGATCATACACCCATCAGGTGACGGATCATGCACTGATCACGTGGCTATCATGCACTGATCACGTGGCTGATCATGCACTGATCACGTGCCTGATCATGCACTGATCACGTGACTGATCATGCACTGATCACGTGGCTGATCATGCACTGATCACGTGGCTGATCATGCACTGATCACGTGGCTGATCATGCACTGATACCGTGACTGAGCATGGACTGATCACATGACTATCATGTAGTGATCACGTGACTTAATGGCACTGATCATGTGACTGATCATGCACTGATCATGTTTGCTATCATACACTGATCATGTGCCTCTGGAGGCAATAAACAAAGAGCTGAGTAGGCACGAATCAAACAGTCAGCAGGCAATAATCATGGAACTCAGCTGTGAGGAATCATGCTGCTCAGCTGGCAATAATCAAGCAGCTGAGCAGGCAGGAATTACGCAGCACAGCTGGCAATTGTCAAGCAGATGACAGGCAGGAATCGTGCAGCTCAGCTGGCAATTGTCAAGCAGATGAGCAGACAGTAATCACGCAGCTCAGCAGGCCCTGATCACGTGACTGAGCATGCACTGTTCACGTGGCTGATCATACACTGATCACGTGATGATCATGCACTGATCACTTGGATATCATGCACTGATCACGTGGCTGATCATACACTGTTCACGTGTCTGACCATGCACTGATCACGTGGCTGATCATACACTGATCACGTGACTATCATGCACTGATCACGTGACTGATCATGCACTGATCACGTGGCTGATCATGCACTGATCACGTGGCTGATCATGCACTGATCACGTGGCTGATCATGCACTGATCACGTGGCTGATCATGCACTGATCACGTGACTGATCATGCACTGATCACGTAACTGATCATGCACTGATCACGTGGCTGATCATGCACTGATCACGTGACTGATCATGCACTGATCACGTGACTGATCATGCACTGATCACGTGGCTATCATGCACTGATCACGTGGCTGATCATGCACTGATCACGTGACTGATCATGCACTGATCACTGGCTATCATGCACTGATCACGTGGCTATCATGCACTGATCACGTGGCTGATCATGCACTGATCACGTGACTGATCATGCACTGATCACGTCTATATCATGCACTGATCACGTGACTGATCATGCACTGATCACGTGGATGATCATGCACTGATCACGTGACTGATCATGCACTGATCACGTGGCTATCATGCACTGATCACGTGGCTGATCATGCACTGATCACGTAGCTACCATGTACTGATCACGTGACTGATCATGCACTGATCACGTGACTGATCATGCACTGATCACGTGGCTATCATGCACTGATCACGTGGCTGATCATGCACTGATCACGTAGCTATCATGCACTGATCACGTGACTGATCATGCACTGATCACGTAATTGATCATGCACTGATCACGTGGCTGATCATGCACTGATCACGTGGCTGATCATGCACTGATCACGTGACTGATCATGCACTGATCACGTGACTGATCATGCACTGATCACGTGGCTATCATGCACTGATCACGTGGCTGATCATGCACTGATCACGTGCCAGGTCATGCACTGATCACATGACTGATCATGCACTGATCACGTGACTGATCATGCACTGATCACGTGGCTATCATGCACTACTCACGTGGCTGATCATGCAATGATCATGTAGCTACCATGTACAGGTCACGTGAATGATCATACACCCATCAGGTGACTGATCATGCACTGATCACGTGGCTATCATGCACTGATCACGTGGCTGATCATGCACTGATCACCTGTCTGATCATGCACTGATCACGTGACTGATCATGCACTGATCACGTGGCTGATCATGCACTGATCACGTGGCTGATCATGCACTGATCACGTGGCTGATCATGCACTGATACCGTGACTGAGCATGGACTGATCACATGACTATCATGTAGTGATCACGTGACTTAATGGCGCTGATCATGTGACTGATCATGCACTGATCATGTTTGCTATCATACACTGATCATGTGCCTCTGGAGGCAATAAACAAAGAGCTGAGTAGGCACGAATCAAACAGTCAGCAGGCAATAATCATGGAACTCAGGTGTGAGGAATCATGCTGCTCAGCTGGCAATAATCAAGCAGCTGAGCAGGCAGGAATTACGCAGCACAGCTGGCAATTGTCAAGCAGATGACAGGCAGGAATCGTGCAGCTCAGCTGGCAATTGTCAAGCAGATGAGCAGACAGTAATCACGCAGCTCAGCAGGCCCTGATCACGTGACTGAGCATGCACTGTTCACGTGGCTGATCATACACTGATCACGTGATGATCATGCACTGATCACTTGGATATCATGCACTGATCACGTGGCTGATCATACACTGTTCACGTGTCTGACCATGCACTGATCACGTGGCTGATCATACACTGCTCACGTAACTGATCATGCACTGATCACGTGGCTATCATGCACTGATCACGTGGCGGAACATGCACTGTTCACGTGGCTGATCACACACCTGTCACGTGACATATCATGCACTGATCACGTGGCACTCATGCACTGATCACGTGGCTGATCATACTCTGCTCACGTAACATCATGCACACATCACGTGGCTATCATGCACTGCTCACGTGGCTCGTCATGGAATGATCACGTAGCTACCATATACTGGTCACGTTACTGATCATGCACAGATCACGTAACTGATCATGCACTGTTCACGTGACTGATCATGTACTGATCACGTGACTGATCATGCACTGATCACGTGGCTATCATGCTCTGCTCACGTGGCTGATCATGCAACGATAACGTAGCAACCATGTACTGGTCACGTGACTGATCATGCACTGATCACGTAATTGATCCTGCACTGATCACGTGGCTCATCATGCACTGATCACGTGGCTGATCACACATGTATCACGTGACTGATCATGCACTGATCACGTGGCTCTCATGCACTGATCACGTGGCTATCATGCACTGATCACGTGGATATCATGCACTGATCACGTGGCTGATCACACGTATCACATGACTGATCATGCACTGATCACGTGGCTATCATGCACTGATCACGTGGCTATCATGCACTGATCACGTGGCTGATCATGCAATGATCACGTAGCTACCATGTACTGGTCACGTGACTGATCATGCACTGATCACGTAATTGATCATGCACTGATCACGTGGCTGATCATGCACTGATCACGTGGCTGATCACACGCGATCACGTGACTGATCATGCACTGATCACGTGACTGATCATGCACTGATCACGTGGCTATCATGCACTGATCACGTGGTATCATGCACTGATCACGTGGCTGATCACACACTGATCACGTGACTGATCATGCACTGATCACGTGACTGATCATGCACTGATCACGTGGCTGATCATGCACTGATCACGCAGCTACCATGCACTGGTCACGTGACTGATCATGCACTGATCACGTGACTGATCATGCACTGATCACGTGGCTTATCATGCACTGATCATGTGACTGATCATGCACTGATCATGTTTGGTGTCATACACTGATCATGTGCCTCTGGAGGCAATGAACATAGAGCTGAGTAGGCAGGAATCAGTCAGCAGGCTATAATCATGGAACTCAGCTCTGAGAAATCATGCTGCTCAGCTGGCAATAATCAAGTAGATGAGCAGGCAGGAATTATGCGGCACAGGTGGCAATTGTCAAGCAGATGACAGGCAGGAATCGTGCAGCTCAGCTGACAATTGTCAAGCAGATGAGCAGACAGTAATCACGCAGCTCATCAGGCACTGATCACGTGACTGATCATGCACTGATCACGTGGCTGATCATACACTGATCACGTGACTGATCATGCACTGATCACGTGACTGATCATGCACTGATCACGTGGCTATCATGCACTGATCACGTGGCTGATCATGCACTGATCACGTGACTGATCATGCACTGATCACGGGCTATCATGCACTGACTACATGACTGATCATGCACTGATCACGTGGCTGATCATGCACTGATCACGTGACTGATCATGCACTGATCACGTGACTGATCATGCAGTGATCACGTGGCTATCATGCACTACTCACGTGGCTGATCATGCAATGATCATGTAGCTACCATGTACAGGTCACGTGAATGATCATACACCCATCAGGTGACTGATCATGCACTGATCACGTGGCTATCATGCACTGATCACGTGACTGATCATGCACTGATCACGTCTATATCATGCACTGATCACATGACTGCCCGTGCACTGTTCACGTGGATGATCATACACTAATCTTGTGACAGATCATGCACTGATCACGTGGCTGATCATGCACTGATACCGTGACTGAGCATGGACTGATCACATGACTATCATGTAGTGATCACGTGACTTAATGGCGCTGATCATGTGACTGATCATGCGCTGATCATGTTTGCTATCATACACTGATCATGTGCCTCTGGAGGCAATAAACAAAGAGCTGAGTAGGCACGAATCAAACAGTCAGCAGGCAATAATCATGGAACTCAGCTGTGAGGAATCATGCTGCTCAGCTGGCAATAATCAAGCAGCTGAGCAGGCAGGAATTACGCAGCACAGCTGGCAATTGTCAAGCAGATGACAGGCAGGAATCGTGCAGCTCAGCTGGCAATTGTCAAGCAGATGAGCAGACAGTAATCACGCAGCTCAGCAGGCCCAGATCACGTGACTGAGCATGCACTGTTCACGTGGCTGATCATACACTGATCACGTGATGATCATGCACTGATCACTTGGATATCATGCACTGATCACGTGGCTGATCATACACTGTTCACGTGTCTGACCATGCACTGATCACGTGGCTGATCATACACTGCTCACGTAACTGATCATGCACTGATCACGTGGCTATCATGCACTGATCACGTGGCTGAACATGCACTGTTCACGTGGCTGATCACACACCTGTCACGTGACATATCATGCACTGAACACGTGGCACTCATGCACTGATCACGTGGCTGATCATACTCTGCTCACGTAACTCATGCACACATCACGTGGCTATCATGCACTGCTCACGTGGCTCGTCATGGAATGATCACGTAGCAACCATATACTGGTAACGTGACTGATCATGCAAAGATCATGTAAATGATCATGCACTGTTCACGTGACTGATCATGTACTGATCACGTGACTGATCATGCACTGACCACGTGGCTATCATGCTCTGCTCACGTGGCTGATCATGCAACGATCACGTAGCAACCATGTACTGGTCACGTGACTGATCATGCACTGATCACGTAATTGATCCTGCACTGATCACGTGGCTCATCATGCACTGATCACGTGGCTGATCACAAATGTATCACGTGACTGATCATGCACTGATCCCGTGGCTCTCATGTACTGATCACGTGGCTGATCATGCACTGATCACGTGGATATCATGAACTACTCACGTGTCTGATCATGCAATGATCATGTAGCTACCATGTACAGGTCACATGACTGATCATGCACTGATCACGTGACTGATCATGCAGTGATCACGTGGCTATCATGAACTACTCACGTGGCTGATCATGCAATGATCATGTAGCTACCATGTACAGGTCACGTGAATGATCATACACCCATCAGGTGACTGATCATGCACTGATCACGTGGCTATCATGCACTGATCACGAGACTGATCAAGCACTGTTCACGTCTATATCATGCACTGATCCCATGACTACCCGTGCACTGATCACGTGGATGATCATACACTAATCTTGTGACAGATCATGCACTGATCACGTGGCTGATCATGCACTGATACCGTGACTGAGCATGGACTGATCACATGACTATCATGTAGTGATCACGTGACTTAATGACGCTGATCATGTGACTGATCATGCGCTGATCATGTTTGCTATCATACACTGATCATGTGCCTCTGGAGGCAATAAACAAAGAGCTGAGTAGGCACGAATCAAACAGTCAGCAGGCAATAATCATGGAACTCAGGTGTGAGGAATCATGCTGCTCAGCTGGCAATAATCAAGCAGCTGAGCAGGCAGGAATTACGCAGCACAGCTGGCAATTGTCAAGCAGATGACAGGCAGGAATCGTGCAGCTCAGCTGGCAATTGTCAAGCAGATGAGTAGACAGTAATCACGCAGCTCAGCAGGCCCAGATCACGTGACTGAGCATGCACTGTTCACGTGGCTGATCATACTCTGTTCACGTGTCTGACCATGCACTGATCACGTGGCTGAACATACACTGCTCACGTAACTGATCATGCACTGATCACGTGGCTATCATGCACTGATCACGTGGCTGAACATGCACTGTTCACGTGGCTGATCACACACTGTCACGTGACATATCATGCACTGATCACGTGGCACTCATGCACTGATCACGTGACTGATCATACTCTGCTCACGTAACTGATCATGCACTGATCACATGGCTGAACATGCACTGTTCACGTGGCTGATCACACACCTGTCACGTGACATATCATGCACTGATCACGTGGCACTCATGCACTGATCACGTGGCTGATCGTACACTGCTCACGTAACTGATCATGCACTGATCACGTGGCTATCATGCACTGATCACGTGGCTGAACATGCACTGGTCACGTGGCTGATCACACACCTGTCACGTGACATATCATGCACTGATCACGTGGCACTCATGCACTGATCACGTGGCTGATCATACTCTGCTCACGTAACTCATGCACACATCACGTGGCTATCATGCACTGCTCACGTGGCTCGTCATGGAATGATCACGTAGCAACCATATACTGGTAACGTGACTGATCATGCAAAGATCACGTAAATGATCATGCACTGTTCACGTGACTGATCATGTACTGATCACGTGACTGATCATGCACTGACCACGTGGCTATCATGCTCTGCTCACGTGGCTGATCATGCAACGATCACGTAGCAACCATGTACTGGTCACGTGACTGATCATGCACTGATCACGTAACTGATCCTGCACTGATCACGTGGCTCATCATGCACTGATCACGTGGCTGATCACACATGTATCACGTGACTGATCATGCACTGATCCCGTGGCTCTCATGCACTGATCACGTGGCTGTCATGCACTGATCACGTGGATATCATGCACTGATCATGTGGCTGATCACACACGTATCACATGACTGATCATGCACTGATCACGTGGCTATCATGCACTGATCACGTGGCTATCATGCACTGATCATGTGGCTGATCAGGCAATGATCACGTAGCTACCATGTACTGGTCACGTGACTGATCATGCACTGATCACGTAATTGATCATGCACTGATCATGTGGCTGATCATGCACTGATCACGTGGCTGATCATACACTGATCACATAACTGATCATGCACTGATCACGTGGCTATCATGCACTGATCACTTGGCTGGACATACACTGATCACGTGCCTGGTCATGCACTGATCACGTGGCTGATCATGCACTGATCACGTGACTGATCATGCACTGATCTCGTGTCTGATCATGCACTGTTCACGTGGCTATCATGCACTGCTCACGTGGCTGATCATGCCATGATCACGCAGCTACCATGTACTGGTCACATGACTGATCATGCACTGATCACGTGACTGATCATACAGTGATCACGTGGCTATCATGAACTACTCACGTGGCTGATCATGCAATGATCATGTAGCTACCATGTACAGGTCACGTGAATGATCATACACCCATCAGGTGACTAATCATGCACTGATCACGTGGCTATCATGCACTGATCACGAGACTGATCATGCACTGTTCACGTCTATATCATGCACTGATCACATGACTGCCCGTGCACTGATCACGTGGATGATCATACACTAATCTTGTGACAGATCATGCACTGATCACGTGGCTGATCACACACGTAACACATGACTGATCATGCACTGATCACGTGGCTGATCATGCACTGATCACGTGGCTATCATGCATTGATCACGTGGCTGATCATACACTGTTCACGTGTCTGACCATGCACTGATCACGTGGCTGATCATACACTGCTCACGTAACTGATCATGCACTGATCACGTGGCTATCATGCACTGATCACGTGGCTGAACATGCACTGTTCACGTGGCTGATCACACACCTGTCACGTGACATATCATGCACTGATCACGTGGCACTCATGCACTGATCACGTGGCTGATCATACTCTGCTCACGTAACTCATGCACACATCACGTGGCTATCATGCACTGCTCACGTGGCTCGTCATGGATAGATCACGTAGCAACCATATACTGGTCACGTGACTGATCATGCACTGATCACGTAAATGATCATGCACTGTTCACGTGACTGATCATGTACTGATCACGTGACTGATCATGCACTGACCATGTGGCTATCATGCTCTGCTCACGTGGCTGATCACGCAACAATCACGAAGCAACCATGTACTGGTCACGTGACTGATCATGCACTGAACACGTAATTGATCCTGCACTGATCACGTGGCTCATCATGCACTGATCACGTGGCTGATCACACATGTATCACGTGACTGATCATGCACTGATCCCGTGGCTCTCATGCACTGATCACGTGGCTGTCATGCACTGATCACGTGGATATCATGCATTGATCACGTGGTTGATCACACACGTATCACATGACTGATCATGCACTGATCACGTGGCTATCATGCACTGATCACGTGGCTATCATGCACTGATCATGTGGCTGATCAGGCAATGATCACTTAGCTACCATGTACGGGTCACGTGACTGATCATGCACTGATCACGTAATTGATCATGCACTGATCATGTGGCTGATCATGCACTGATCACGTGGCTGATCATACACTGATCACATAACTGATCATGCACTGATCACGTGACTGATCATGCACTGATCACGTGGCTATCATGCACTGATCACTTGGCTGACATACACTGATCACGTGCCTGGTCATGCACTGATCACGTGGCTGATCATGCACTGATCACGTGACTGATCATGCACTGATCTCGTGTCTGATCATGCACTGATCACGTGGCTATCATGCACTGCTCACGTGGCTGATCATGCCATGATCACCCAGCTACCATGTACTGGTCACATGACTGATCATGCACTGATCACGTGACTGATCATGCAGTGATCACGTGGCTATCATGAACTACTCACGTGGCTGATCATGCAATGATCATGTAGCTACCATGTACAGGTCACGTGAATGATCATACACCCATCAGGTGACTGATTATGCACTGATCACGTGGCTATCATGCACTGATCACGAGACTGATCATGCACTGTTCACGTCTATATCATGCACTGATCACATGACTGCCCGTGAACTGATCACGTGGATGATCATACACTAATCTTGTGACAGATCATGCACTGATCACGTGGCTGATCATGCACTGATACCGTGACTGAGCATGGACTGATCACATGACTATCATGTAGTGATCACGTGACTTAATGGCGCTGATCATGTGACTGATCATGCGCTGATCATGTTTGCTATCATACACTGATCATGTGCCTCTGGAGGCAATAAACAAAGAGCTGAGTAGGCACGAATCAAACAGTCAGCAGGCAATAATCATGGAACACAGGTGTGAGGAATCATGCTGCTCAGCTGGCAATAATCAAGCAGCTGAGCAGGCAGGAATTACGCAGCTCAGCTGGCAATTGTCAAGCAGATGAGCAGACAGTAATCACGCAGCTCATTAGGCCCAGATCACGTGACTGAGCATGCACTGTTCACGTGGCTGATCATACACTGATCACGTGATGATCATGTACTGATCACTTGGATATCATGCACTGATCACGTGGCTGATCATACACTGTTCACGTGTCTGACCATGCACTGATCACGTGGCTGATCATACACTGCTCACGTAACTGATCATGCACTGATCACGTGGCTATCATGCACTGATCACGTGGCTGAACATGCACTGTTCACGTGGCTGATCACACACCTGTCACGTGACATATCATGCACTGATCACGTGGCACTCATGCACTGATCACGTGGCTGATCATACTCTGCTCACGTAACTCATGCACACATCACGTGGCTATCATGCACTGCTCACGTGGCTCGTCATGGATAGATCACGTAGCAACCATATACTGGTAACGTGACTGATCATGCAAAGATCACGTAAATGATCATGCACTGTTCACGTGACTGATCATGTACTGATCACGTGACTGATCATGCACTGACCACGTGGCTATCATGCTCTGCTCACGTGGCTGATCATGCAACGATCACGTAGCAACCATGTACTGGTCACGTGACTGATCATGCACTGATCACGTAATTGATCCTGCACTGATCACGTGGCTCATCATGCACTGATCACGTGGCTGATCACAAATGTATCACGTGACTGATCATGCACTGATCACGTGGCTCTCACGCACTGATCACGTGGCTGTCATGCACTGATCACGTGGATATCATGAACTACTCACGTGGCTGATCATGCAATGATCATGTAGCTACCATGTACAGGTCACATGACTGATCATGCACTGATCCCGTGGCTATCATGCACTGATCACGTGGCTGATCATGCACTGATCACGTGGATATCATGCACTGATCATGTGGCTGATCACACACGTATCACATGACTGACACTGATCACGTGGCTGATCATGCACTGATCACGTGGCTATCATGCACTGATCATGTGGCTGATCATGCAATGATCACGTAGCTACCATATACTGGTCACGTGACTGATCATGCACTGATCAGGTGATTGATCATGCACTGATCACGTGGCTGATCATGCACTGATCACGTGGCTGATCATACACTGATCACATAACTGATCATGCACTGATCACGTGACTGATCATGCACTGATCACGTGGCTATCATGCACTGATCACTTGCCTGGACATACACTGATCACGTGCCTGGTCATGCACTGATCACGTGGCTGATCATGCACTGATCACATGACTGATCATGCACTGATCTCGTGTCTGATCATGCACTGATCACGTGGCTATCATGCACTGCTCACGTGGCTGATCATGCCATGATCACGCAGCTACCATGTACTGGTCACATGACTGATCATGCACTGATCACGTGACTGATCATACAGTGATCACGGGGCTATCATGAACTACTCACGTGGCTGATCATGCAATGATCATGTAGCTACCATGTACTGGTCACGTGAATGATCATACACCCATCAGGTGACTGATCATGCACTGATCACGTGGCTATCATGCACTGATCACGTGACTGATCATGCAATGTTCACGTCTATATCATGCACTGATCACATGACTGCCCGTGCACTGATCACGTGGATGATCATACACTGATCTTGTGACAGATCATGCACTGATCACGTGGCTGATCACACACGTATCACATGACTGATCATGCACTGATCACGTGGCTATCATGCACTGATCACGTGGCTATCATGCATTGATCACGTGGCTGATCATACAATGTTCACGTGTCTGACCATGCACTGATCACGTGGCTGATCATACACTGCTCACGTAACTGATCATGCACTGATCACGTGGCTATCATGCACTGATCACGTGGCTGAACATGCACTGTTCACGTGGCTGATCACACACCTGTCACGTGACATATCATGCACTGATCATGTGGCACTCATGCACTGATCACGTGGCTGATCATACTCTGCTCACGTAACTCATGCACACATCACGTGGCTATCATGCACTGCTCACGTGGCTGTCATGGAATGATCACGTAGCAACCACATACTGGTAACGTGACTGATCATGCAAAGATCACGTAAATGATCATGCACTGTTCACGTGACTGATCATGCACTGATCACGTGACTGATCATGCACTGACCATGTGGCTATCATGCTCTGCTCACGTGGCTGATCACGCAACGATCACGAAGCAACCATGTACTGGTCACGTGACTGATCATGCACTGATCACGTAATTGATCCTGCACTGATCACGTGGCTCATCATGCACTGATCACGTGGCTGATCACACATGTATCACGTGACTGATCATGCACTGATCCCGTGGCTCTCATGCACTGATCACGTGGCTGTCATGCACTGATCACGTGGATATCATGCATTGATCACGTGGTTGATCACACACGTATCACATGACTGATCATGCACTGATCACGTGGCTATCATGCACTGATCACGTGGCTATCATGCACTGATCATGTGGCTGATCATGCAATGATCACGTAGCTACCATGTACTGGTCACGTGACTGATCATGCACTGATCATGTAATTGATCATGCACTGATCATGTGGCTGATCATGCACTGATCACGTGGCTGATCATACACTGATCACATAACTGATCATGCACTGATCACGTGACTGATCATGCACTGATCACGTGGCTATCATGCACTGATCACTTGGCTGGACATACACTGATCACGTGCCTGGTCATGCACAGATCACGTGGCTGATCATGCACTGATCACGTGACTGATCATGCACTGATCTCGTGTCTGATCATGCACTGATCACGTGGCTATCATGCACTGCTCACGTGGCTGATCATGCCATGATCACCCAGCTACCATGTACTGGTCACATGACTGATCATGCACTGATCACGTGACTGATCATGCAGTGATCACGTGGCTATCATGAACTACTCACGTGGCTGATCATGCAATGATCATGTAGCTACCATGTACAGGTCACGTGAATGATCATACACCCATCAGGTGACTGATCATGCACTGATCACGTGGCTATCATGCACTGATCACGAGACTGATCATGCACTGTTCACGTCTATATCATGCACTGATCACATGACTGCCCATGCACTGATCACGTGGATGATCATACACTAATCTTGTGACAGTTCATGCACTGATCACGTGGCTGATCATGCACTGATACCGTGACTGAGCATGGACTGATCACATGACTATCATGTAGTGATCACGTGACTTAATGGCGCTGATCATGTGACTGATCATGCGCTGATCATGTTTGCTATCATACACTGATCATGTGCCTCTGGAGGCAATAAACAAAGAGCTGAGTAGGCACGAATCAAACAGTCAGCAGGCAGTAATCATGGAACACAGGTGTGAGGAATCATGCTGCTCAGCTGGCAATAATCAAGCAGCTGAGCAGGCAGGAATTACGCAGCTCAGCTGGCAATTGTCAAGCAGATGAGCAGACAGTAATCACGCAGCTCAGCAGGCCCAGATCACGTGACTGAGCATGCACTGTTCACGTGGCTGATCATACACTGATCACGTGATGATCATGTACTGATCACTTGGATATCATGCACTGATCACGTGGCTGATCATACACTGTTCACGTGTCTGACCATGCACTGATCACGTGGCTGATCATACACTGCTCACGTAACTGATCATGCACTGATCACGTGGCTATCATGCACTGATCACGTGGCTGAACATGCACTGTTCACGTGGCTGATCACACACCTGTCACGTGACATATCATGCACTGATCACGTGGCACTCATGCACTGATCACGTGGCTGATCATACTCTGCTCACGTAACTCATGCACACATCACGTGGCTATCATGCACTGCTCACGTGGCTCGTCATGGAATGATCACGTAGCAACCATATACTGGTAACCTGACTGATCATGCACAGATCACGTAAATGATCATGCACTGTTCACGTGACTGATCATGTACTGATCACGTGACTGATCATGCACTGACCACGTGGCTATCATGCTCTGCTCACGTGGCTGATCATGCAACGATCACGTAGCAACCATGTACTGGTCACGTGACTGATCATGCACTGATCACGTAATTGATCCTGCACTGATCACGTGGCTCATCATGCACTGTACACGTGGCTGATCACACATGTATCACGTGACTGATCATGCACTGATCCCGTGGCTCTCATGCACTGATCACGTGGCTCTCATGCACTGATCACGTGGATATCATGCACTGATCATGTGGCTGATCACACACGTATCACATGACTGATCATGCACTGATCACGTGGCTCTCATGCACTGATCACGTGGCTATCATGCACTGATCACGTGGCTGATCAGGCAATGATCACGTAGCTACCATGTACTGGTCACCTGACTGATCATGCACTGAGCACGTAATTGATCATGCACTGATCATGTGGCTGATCATGCACTGATCACGTGGCTGATCATACACTGATCACATAACTGATCATGCACTGATCACGTGACTGATCATGCACTGATCACGTGGTTATCATGCACTGATCACTTGGCTGGACATACACTGATCACGTGCCTGGTCATGCACTGATCACGTGGCTGATCATGCACTGATCACGTGACTGATCATGCACTGATCTCGTGTCTGATCATGCACTGATCACGTGGCTATCATACACTGATCATGTGCCTCTGGAGGCAATAAACAAAGAGCTGAGTAGGCACGAATCAAACAGTCAGCAGGCAATAATCATGGAACTCAGGTGTGAGGAATCATGCTGCTCAGCTGGCAATAATCAAGCAGCTGAGCAGGCAGGAATTACGCAGCACAGCTGGCAATTGTCAAGCAGATGACAGGCAGGAATCGTGCAGCTCAGCTGGCAATTGTCAAGCAGATGAGCAGACAGTAATCACGCAGCTCAGCAGGCCCAGATCACGTGACTGAGCATGCACTGTTCACGTGGCTGATCATACACTGATCACGTGATGATCATGTACTGATCACTTGGATATCATGCACTGATCACGTGGCTGATCATACACTGTTCACGTGTCTGACCATGCACTGATCACGTGGCTGATCATACACTGCTCACGTAACTGATCATGCACTGATCACGTGGCTATCATGCACTGATCACGTGGCTGAACATGCACTGTTCACGTGGCTGATCACACACCTGTCACGTGACATATCCTGCACTGATCACGTGGCACTCATGCACTGATCACGTGGCTAATCATACTCTGCTCACGTAACTCATGCACACATCACGTGGCTATCATGCACTGCTCACGTGGCTCATCATGGAATGATAACGTAGCAACCATATACTGGTAACGTGACTGATCATGCAAAGATCACGTAAATGATCATGCACTGTTCACGTGACTGATCATGTACTGATCACGTGACTGATCATGCACTGACCACGTGGCTATCATGCTCTGCTCACGTGGCTGATCATGCAACGATCACGTAGCAACCATGTACTGGTCACGTGACTGATCATGCACTGATCACGTAATTGATCCTGCACTGATCACGTGGCTCATCATGCACTGATCACGTGGCTGATCACACATGTATCACGTGACTGATCATGCACTGATCCCGTGGCTCTCATGCACTGATCACGTGGCTGTCATGCACTGATCACGTGGATATCATGCACTGATCATGTGGCTGATCACACACGTATCACATGACTGATCATGCACTGATCACGTGGCTATCATGCACTGATCACGTGGCTATCATGCACTGATCACGTGGCTGATCAGGCAATGATCACGTAGCTACCATGTACTGGTCACGTGACTGATCATGCACTGAGCACGTAATTGATCATGCACTGATCATGTGGCTGATCATGCACTGATCACGTGGCTGATCATACACTGATCACATAACTGATCATGCACTGATCACGTGACTGATCATGCACTGATCACGTGGCTATCATGCACTGGTCACTTGGCTGCACATACACTGATCACGTGCCTGGTCATGCACTGATCACGTGGCTGATCATGCACTGATCACGTGACTGATCATGCACTGATCTCGTGTCTGATCATGCACTGATCACGTGGCTATCATGCACTGCTCACGTGGCTGATCATGCCATGATCACGCAGCTACCATGTACTGGTCACATGACTGATCATGCACTGATCACGTGACTGATCATGCAGTGATCACGTGGCTATCATGAACTACTCACGTGGCTGATCATGCAATGATCATGTAGCTACCATGTACAGGTCACGTGAATGATCATACACCCATCAGGTGACTGATCATGCACTGATCACGTGGCTATCATGCACTGATCACGAGACTGATCATGCACTGTTCACGTCTATATCATGCACTGATCACATGACTGCCCGTGCACTGATCACGTGGATGATCATACACTAATCTTGTGACAGATCATGCACTGATTACGTGGCTGATCATGCACTGATACCGTGACTGAGCATGGACTGATCACATGACTATCATGTAGTGATCACGTGACTTAATGGCGCTGATCATGTGACTGATCATGCGCTGATCATGTTTGCTATCATACACTGATCATGTGCCTCTGGAGGCAATAAACAAAGAGCTGAGTAGGCACGAATCAAACAGTCAGCAGGCAATAATCATGGAACTCAGGTGTGAGGAATCATGCTGCTCAGCTGGCAATAATCAAGCAGCTGAGCAGGCAGGAATTACGCAGCACAGCTGGCAATTGTCAAGAAGATGACAGGCAGGAATCGTGCAGCTCAGCTGGCAATTGTCAAGCAGATGAGCAGACAGTAATCACGCAGCTCAGCAGGCCCAGATCACGTGACTGAGCATGCACTGTTCACGTGACAGATCATACACTGATCACGTGATGATCATGCACTGATCACTTGGATATCATGCACTGATCACGTGGCTGATCATACACTGTTCACGTGTCTGACCATGCACTGATCACGTGGCTGATCATACACTGCTCACGTAACTGATCATGCACTGATCACGTGGCTATCATGCACTGATCACGTGGCTGAACATGCACTGTTCACGTGGCTGATCACACACCTGTCACGTGACATATCCTGCACTGATCACGTGGCACTCATGCACTGATCACGTGGCTGATCATACTCTGCTCACGTAACTCATGCACACATCACGTGGCTATCATGCACTGCTCACGTGGCTCGTCATGGAATGATCACGTAGCAACCATACACTGGTAACCTGACTGATCATGCAAAGATCACGTAAATGATCATGCACTGTTCACGTGACTGATCATGTACTGATCACGTGACTGATCATGCACTGACCACGTGGCTATCATGCTCTGCTCACGTGGCTGATCATGCAACGATCACGTAACAACCATGTACTGGTCACGTGACTGATCATGCACTGATCACGTAATTGATCCTGCACTGATCACGTGGCTCATCATGCACTGATCACGTGGCTGATCACACATGTATCACGTGACTGATCATGCACTGATCCCGTGGCTCTCATGCACTGATCACGTGGCTGTCATGCACTGATCACGTGGATATCATGCACTGATCGTGTGGCTGATCACACACGTATCACATGACTGATCATGCACTGATCCCGTGGCTCTCATGCACTGATCCCGTGGCTCTCATGCACTGATCACCTGGCTATCATGCACTGATCACGTGGCTGATCAGGCAATGATCACGTAGCTACCATGTACTGGTCACGTGACTTATCATGCACTGAGCACGTAATTGATCATGCACTGATCATGTGGCTGATCATGCACTGATCACGTGGCTGATCATACACTGATCACATAACTGATCATGCACTGATCACGTGACTGATCATGCACTGATCACGTGGCTATCATGCACTGATCACTTGGCTGGACATACACTGATCACGTGCCTGGTCATGCACTGATCACGTGGCTGATCATGCACTGATCACGTGACTGATCATGCACTGATCTCGTGTCTGATCATGCACTGATCACGTGGCTATCATGCACTGCTCACGTGGCTGATCATGCCATGATCACACAGCTACCATGTACTGGTCACATGACTGATCATGCACTGATCACGTGACTGATCATGCAGTGATCACGTGGCTATCATGAACTACTCACGTGGCTGATCATGCAATGATCATGTAGCTACCATGTAGAGGTCACGTGAATGATCATACACCCATCAGGTGACTGATCATGCACTGATCACGTGGCTATCATGCACGGATCACGAGACTGATCATGCACTGTTCACGTCTATATCATGCACTGATCACATGACTGCCCGTGCACTGATCACGTGGATGATCATACACTAATCTTGTGACAGATCATGCACTGATCACGTGGCTGATCATGCACTGATACCGTGACTGAGCATGGACTGATCACATGACTATCATGTAGTGATCACGTGACTTAATGGCGCTGATCATGTGACTGATCATGCGCTGATCATGTTTGCTATCATACACTGATCATGTGCCTCTGGAGGCAATAAACAAAGAGCTGAGTAGGCACGAATCAAACAGTCAGCAGGCAGTAATCATGGAACACAGGTGTGAGGAATCATGCTGCTCAGCTGGCAATAATCAAGCAGCTGAGCAGGCAGGAATTACGCAGCTCAGCTGGCAATTGTCAAGCAGATGAGCAGACAGTAATCACGCAGCTCAGCAGGCCCAGATCACGTGACTGAGCATGCACTTTTCACGTGGCTGATCATACACTGATCACGTGATGATCATGTACTGATCACTTGGATATCATGCACTGATCACGTGGCTGATCATACACTGTTCACGTGTCTGACCATGCACTGATCACGTGGCTGATCATACACTGCTCACGTAACTGATCATGCACTGATCACGTGGCTATCATGCACTGATCACGTGGCTGAACATGCACTGTTCACGTGGCTGATCACACACCTGTCACGTGACATATCATGCACTGATCACGTGGCACTCATGCACTGATCACGTGGCTGATCATACTCTGCTCACGTAACTCATGCACACATCACGTGGCTATCATGCACTGCTCACGTGGCTCGTCATGGAATGATCACGTAGCAACCATATACTGGTAACCTGACTGATCATGCAAAGATCACGTAAATGATCATGCACTGTTCACGTGACTGATCATGTACTGATCACGTGACTGATCATGCACTGACCACGTGGCTATCATGCTCTGCTCACGTGGCTGATCATGCAACGATCACGTAGCAACCATGTACTGGTCACGTGACTGATCATGCACTGATCACGTAATTGATCCTGCACTGATCACGTGGCTCATCATGCACTGTACACGTGGCTGATCACACATGTATCACGTGACTGATCATGCACTGATCCCGTGGCTCTCATGCACTGATCACGTGGCTCTCATGCACTGATCACGTGGATATCATGCACTGATCATGTGGCTGATCACACACGTATCACATGACTGATCATGCACTGATCACGTGGCTCTCATGCACTGATCACGTGGCTATCATGCACTGATCACGTGGCTGATCAGGCAATGATCACGTAGCTACCATGTACTGGTCACCTGACTGATCATGCACTGATCACGTGACTGATCATGCACTGATCATGTGGCTGATCATGCACTGATCACGTGGCTGATCATGCACTGATCACATAACTGATCATGCACTGATCACGTGACTGATCATGCACTGATCACGTGGCTATCATGCACTGATCACTTGGCTGGACATACACTGATCACGTGACTGGTCATGCAGTGATCACGTGGCTGATCATGCACTGATCACGTGACTGATCATGCACTGATCTCGTGACTGATCATGCACTGATCACGTGGCTATCATACACTGATCATGTGCCTCTGGAGGCAATAAACAAAGAGCTGAGTAGGCACGAATCAAACAGTCAGCAGGCAATAATCATGGAACTCAGGTGTGAGGAATCATGCTGCTCAGCTGGCAATAATCAAGCAGCTGAGCAGGCAGGAATTACGCAGCACAGCTGGCAATTGTCAAGCAGATGACAGGCAGGAATCGTGCAGCTCAGCTGGCAATTGTCAAGCAGATGAGCAGACAGTAATCACGCAGCTCAGCAGGCCCAGATCACGTGACTGAGCATGCACTGTTCACGTGGCTGATCATACACTGATCACGTGATGATCATGTACTGATCACTTGGATATCATGCACTGATCACGTGGCTGATCATACACTGTTCACGTGTCTGACCATGCACTGATCACGTGGCTGATCATACACTGCTCACGTAACTGATCATGCACTGATCACGTGGCTATCATGCACTGATCACGTGGCTGAACATGCACTGTTCACGTGGCTGATCACACACCTGTCACGTGACATATCCTGCACTGATCACGTGGCACTCATGCACTGATCACGTGGCTGATCATACTCTGCTCACGTAACTCATGCACACATCACGTGGCTATCATGCACTGCTCACGTGGCTCATCATGGAATGATAACGTAGCAACCATATACTGGTAACGTGACTGATCATGCAAAGATCACGTAAATGATCATGCACTGTTCACGTGACTGATCATGTACTGATCACGTGACTGATCATGCACTGACCACGTGGCTATCATGCTCTGCTCACGTGGCTGATCATGCAACGATCACGTAGCAACCATGTACTGGTCACGTGACTGATCATGCACTGATCACGTAATTGATCCTGCACTGATCACGTGGCTCATCATGCACTGATCACGTGGCTGATCACACATGTATCACGTGACTGATCATGCACTGATCCCGTGGCTCTCATGCACTGATCACGTGGCTGTCATGCACTGATCACGTGGATATCATGCACTGATCATGTGGCTGATCACACACGTATCACATGACTGATCATGCACTGATCACGTGGCTATCATGCACTGATCACGTGGCTATCATGCACTGATCACGTGGCTGATCAGGCAATGATCACGTAGCTACCATGTACTGGTCACGTGACTGATCATGCACTGAGCACGTAATTGATCATGCACTGATCATGTGGCTGATCATGCACTGATCACGTGGCTGATCATACACTGATCACATAACTGATCATGCACTGATCACGTGACTGATCATGCACTGATCACGTGGCTATCATGCACTGGTCACTTGGCTGCACATACACTGATCACGTGCCTGGTCATGCACTGATCACGTGGCTGATCATGCACTGATCACGTGACTGATCATGCACTGATCTCGTGTCTGATCATGCACTGATCACGTGGCTATCATGCACTGCTCACGTGGCTGATCATGCCATGATCACGCAGCTACCATGTACTGGTCACATGACTGATCATGCACTGATCACGTGACTGATCATGCAGTGATCACGTGGCTATCATGAACTACTCACGTGGCTGATCATGCAATGATCATGTAGCTACCATGTACAGGTCACGTGAATGATCATACACCCATCAGGTGACTGATCATGCACTGATCACGTGGCTATCATGCACGGATCACGAGACTGATCATGCACTGTTCACGTCTATATCATGCACTGATCACATGACTGCCCGTGCACTGATCACGTGGATGATCATACACTAATCTTGTGACAGATCATGCACTGATTACGTGGCTGATCATGCACTGATACCGTGACTGAGCATGGACTGATCACATGACTATCATGTAGTGATCACGTGACTTAATGGCGCTGATCATGTGACTGATCATGCGCTGATCATGTTTGCTATCATACACTGATCATGTGCCTCTGGAGGCAATAAACAAAGAGCTGAGTAGGCACGAATCAAACAGTCAGCAGGCAATAATCATGGAACTCAGGTGTGAGGAATCATGCTGCTCAGCTGGCAATAATCAAGCAGCTGAGCAGGCAGGAATTACGCAGCACAGCTGGCAATTGTCAAGAAGATGACAGGCAGGAATCGTGCAGCTCAGCTGGCAATTGTCAAGCAGATGAGCAGACAGTAATCACGCAGCTCAGCAGGCCCAGATCACGTGACTGAGCATGCACTGTTCACGTGACAGATCATACACTGATCACGTGATGATCATGCACTGATCACTTGGATATCATGCACTGATCACGTGGCTGATCATACACTGTTCACGTGTCTGACCATGCACTGATCACGTGGCTGATCATACACTGCTCACGTAACTGATCATGCACTGATCACGTGGCTATCATGCACTGATCACGTGGCTGAACATGCACTGTTCACGTGGCTGATCACACACCTGTCACGTGACATATCCTGCACTGATCACGTGGCACTCATGCACTGATCACGTGGCTGATCATACTCTGCTCACGTAACTCATGCACACATCACGTGGCTATCATGCACTGCTCACGTGGCTCGTCATGGAATGATCACGTAGCAACCATACACTGGTAACCTGACTGATCATGCAAAGATCACGTAAATGATCATGCACTGTTCACGTGACTGATCATGTACTGATCACGTGACTGATCATGCACTGATCACGTGGCTATCATGCTCTGCTCACGTGGCTGATCATGCAACGATCACGTAACAACCATGTACTGGTCACGTGACTGATCATGCACTGATCACGTAATTGATCCTGCACTGATCACGTGGCTCATCATGCACTGATCACGTGGCTGATCACACATGTATCACGTGACTGATCATGCACTGATCACGTGGCTCTCATGCACTGATCACGTGGCTGTCATGCACTGATCACGTGGATATCATGCACTGATCATGTGGCTGATCACACACGTATCACATGACTGATCATGCACTGATCACGTGGCTATCATGCACTGATCCCATGGCTCTCATGCACTGATCATCTGGCTATCATGCACTGATCACGTGGCTGATCATGCAATGATCACGTAGCTACCATGTACTGGTCACGTGACTGATCATGCACTGAGCACGTAATTGATCATGCACTGATCATGTGGCTGATCATGCACTGATCACGTGGCTGATCATACACTGATCACATAACTGATCATGCACTGATCACGTGACTGATCATGCACTGATCACGTGGCTATCATGCACTGATCACTTGGCTGGACATACACTGATCACGTGCCTGGTCATGCACTGATCACGTGGCTGATCATGCACTGATCACGTGACTGATCATGCACTGATCACGTGTCTGATCATGCACTGATCACGTGGCTATCATGCACTGATCACGTGGCTGATCATGCCATAATCACGCAGCTACCATGTACTGGTCACATGACTGATCATGCACTGATCACATGACTGATCATGCAGTGATCACGTGGCTATCATGAACTACTCACGTGGCTGATCATGCAATGATCATGTAGCTACCATGTACAGGTCACGTGAATGATCATACACCCATCAGGTGACTGATCATGCACTGATCACGTGGCTATCATGCACGGATCACGAGACTGATCATGCACTGTTCACGTCTATATCATGCACTGATCACATGACTGCCCGTGCACTGATCACGTGGATGATCATACACTAATCTTGTGACAGATCATGCACTGATCACGTGGCTGATCATGCACTGATACCGAGACTGAGCATGGACTGATCACATGACTATCATGTAGTGATCACGTGACTTAATGGCGCTGATCATGTGACTGATCATGCGCTGATCATGTTTGCTATCATACACTGATCATGTGCCTCTGGAGGCAATAAACAAAGAGCTGAGTAGGCACGAATCAAACAGTCAGCAGGCAATAATCATGGAACTCAGGTGTGAGGAATCATGCTGCTCAGCTGGCAATAATCAAGCAGATGAGCGGGCAGGAATTACGCAGCACAGCTGGCAATTGTCAAGCAGATGACAGGCAGGAATCGTGCAGCTCAGCTGGCAATTGTCAAGCAGATGAGCAGACAGTAATCACGCAGCTCAGCAGGCCCAGATCACGTGACTGAGCATGCACTGTTCACGTGGCTGATCATACACTGATCACGTGATGATCATGCACTGATCACTTGGATATAATGCACTGATCACGTGGCTGATCATACACTGTTCACGTGTCTGTCCATGCACTGATCACGTGGCTGATCATACACTGCTCACGTAACTGATCATGCACTGATCACGTGGCTATCATGCACTGATCACGTGGCTGAACATGCACTGTTCACGTGGCTGATCACACACCTGTCACGTGACATATCATGCACTGATCACGTGGCACTCATGCACTGATCACGTGGCTGATCATACTCTGCTCACGTAACTCATGCACACATCACGTGGCTATCATGCACTGCTCACGTGGCTCGTCATGGAATGATCACGTAGCAACCATATACTGGTCACGTGACTGATCATGCAAAGATCACGTAAATGATCATGCACTGTTCACGTGACTGATCATGTACTGATCACGTGACTGATCATGCACTGATCACGTGGCTATCATGCTCTGCTCACGTGGCTGATCATGCAACGATCACGTAGCAACCATGTACTGGTCACGTGACTGATCATGCACTGATCACGTTATTGATCCTGCACTGATCACGTGGCTCATCATGCACTGATCACGTGGCTGATCACACATGTATCACGTGACTGATCATGCACTGATCACGTGGCTCTCATGCACTGATCACGTGGCTGTCATGCACTGATCACGTGGATATCATGCACTGATCACGTGGCTGATCACACACGTATCACATGACTGATCATGCACTGATCACGTGGCTATCATGCACTGATCACGTGGCTATCATGCACTGATCACGTGGCTGATCATGCAATGATCACGTAGCTACCATGTACTGGTCACGTGACTGATCATGCACTGATCACGTAATTGATCATGCACTGATCATGTGGCTGATCATGCACTGATCACGTGGCTGATCATACACTGATCACATAACTGATCATGCACTGATCACGTGACTGATCATGCACTGATCACGTGGCTATCATGCACTGATCACTTGGCTGACATACACTGATCACGTGCCTGGTCATGCACTGATCACGTGGCTGATCATGCACTGATCACGTGACTGATCATGCACTGATCACGTGTCTGATCATGCACTGATCACGTGGCTATCATGCACTGCTCACGTGGCTGATCATGCCATGATCACGCAGCTACCATGTACTGGTCACATGACTGATCATGCACTGATCACGTGACTGATCATGCAGTGATCACGTGGCTATCATGCACTACTCACGTGGCTGATCATGCAATGATCATGTAGCTACCATGTACAGGTCACGTGAATGATCATACACCCATCAGGTGACTGATCATGCACTGATCACGTGGCTATCATGCACTGATCACGAGACTGATCATGCACTGATCACGTCTATATCATGCACTGATCACATGACTGCCCATGCACTGATCACGTGGATGATCATACACTAATCTTGTGACAGATCATGCACTGATCACGTGGCTGATCATGCACTGATACCGTGACTGAGCATGGACTGATCACATGACTATCATGTAGTGATCACGTGACTTAATGGCGCTGATCATGTGACTGATCATGCGCTGATCATGTTTGCTATCATACACTGATCATGTGCCTCTGGAGGCAATAAACAAAGAGCTGAGTAGGCACGAATCAAACAGTCAGCAGGCAATAATCATGGAACTCAGGTGTGAGGAATCATGCTGCTCAGCTGGCAATAATCAAGCAGCTGAGCAGGCAGGAATTACGCAGCACAGCTGGCAATTGTCAAGCAGATGACAGGCAGGAATCGTGCAGCTCAGCTGGCAATTGTCAAGCAGATGAGCAGACAGTAATCACGCAGCTCAGCAGGCCCAGATCATGTGACTGAGCATGCACTGTTCACGTGGCTGATCATACACTGATCACGTGATGATCATGCACTGATCACTTGGATATCATGCACTGATCACGTGGCTGATCATACACTGTTCACGTGTCTGACCATGCACTGATCACGTGGCTGATCATACACTGCTCACGTAACTGATCATGCACTGATCACGTGGCTATCATGCACTGATCACGTGGCTGAACATGCACTGTTCACGTGGCTGATCACACACCTGACACGTGACATATCATGCACTGATCACGTGGCACTCATGCACTGATCACGTGGCTGATCATACTCTGCTCACATAACTCATGCACACATCACGTGGCTATCATGCACTGCTCACGTGGCTCGTCATGGAATGATCACGTAGCAACCATATACTGGTCACGTGACTGATCATGCAAAGATCACGTAAATGATCATGCACTGTTCACGTGACTGATCATGTACTGATCACGTGACTGATCATGCACTGATCACGTGGCTATCATGCACTGCTCACGTGGCTGATCATGCAATGATCACGTAGCAACCATGTACTGGTCACGTGACTGATCATGCACTGATCACGTAATTGATCATGCACTGATCACGTGGCTCATCATGCACTGATCACGTGGCTGATCACACATGTATCACGTGACTGATCATGCACTGATCACGTGGCTCTCATGCACTGATCACGTGGCTGTATGCACTGATCACGTGGATATCATGCACTGATCACGTGGCTGATCACACACGTATCACATGACTGATCATGCACTGATCACGTGGCTATCATGCACTGATCACGTGGCTATCATGCACTGATCACGTGGCTGATCATGCAATGATCACGTAGCTACCATGTACTGGTCACGTGACTGATCATGCACTGATCACGTAATTGATCATGCACTGATTGTGGCTGATCATGCACTGATCACGTGGCTGATCATGCACTGATCACGTAACTGATCATGCACTGATCACGTGACTGATCATGCACTGATCACGTGGCTATCATGCACTGATCACGTGGCTGATCATACACTGATCACGTGCCTGATCATGCACTGATCACGTGGCTATCATGCACTGATCACGTGGCTGATCATGCACTGATCACGTAGCAACCATGCACTGGTCACGTGACTGATCATGCACTGATCACGTGGCTGATCATGCACTGATCACGTGACTGATCATGCACTGATCACGTGACTGATCATGCACTGATCACGTGGCTATCATGCACTGATCACGTGGCTGATCATGCACTGATCACGTAGCTATCATGCACTGATCACGTGACTGATCATGCACTGATCACGTAACTGATCATGCACTGATCACGTGGCTGATCATGCACTGATCACGTGGCTGATCATGCACTGATCACGTGGCTATCATGCACTGATCACGTGGCTGATCATGCACTGATCACGTAGCTACCATGCACTGATCACGTGACTGATCATGCACTGATCACGTAATTGATCATGCACTGATCACGTGGCTGATCATGCACTGATCACGTGGCTGATCATGCACTGATCACGTGACTGATCATGCACTGATCACGTGACTGATCATGCACTGATCACGTGGCTATCATGCACTGATCAAGTGGCTGGACATACACTGATCACGTGCCTGATCATGCACTGATCACGTGGCTGATCATGCACTGATCACGTGACTGATCATGCACTGATCACGTGTCTGATCATGCACTGATCACGTGGCTATCATGCACTGCTCACGTGGCTGATCATGCCATGATCACGCAGCTACCATGTACTGGTCACATGACTGATCATGCACTGATCACGTGACTGATCATGCAGTGATCACGTGGCTATCATGCACTACTCACGTGGCTGATCATGCAATGATCATGTAGCTACCATGTACAGGTCACGTGAATGATCATACACCCATCAGGTGACTGATCATGCACTGATCACGTGGCTATCATGCACTGATCACGAGACTGATCATGCACTGATCACGTCTATATCATGCACTGATCACATGACTGCCCATGCACTGATCACGTGGATGATCATACACTAATCTTGTGACAGATCATGCACTGATCACGTGGCTGATCATGCACTGATACCGTGACTGAGCATGGACTGATCACATGACTATCATGTAGTGATCACGTGACTTAATGGCGCTGATCATGTGACTGATCATGCGCTGATCATGTTTGCTATCATACACTGATCATGTGCCTCTGGAGGCAATAAACAAAGAGCTGAGTAGGCACGAATCAAACAGTCAGCAGGCAATAATCATGGAACTCAGGTGTGAGGAATCATGCTGCTCAGCTGGCAATAATCAAGCAGCTGAGCAGGCAGGAATTACGCAGCACAGCTGGCAATTGTCAAGCAGATGACAGGCAGGAATCGTGCAGCTCAGCTGGCAATTGTCAAGCAGATGAGCAGACAGTAATCACGCAGCTCAGCAGGCCCAGATCACGTGACTGAGCATGCACTGTTCACGTGGCTGATCATACACTGATCACGTGATGATCATGCACTGATCACTTGGATATCATGCACTGATCACGTGGCTGATCATACACTGTTCACGTGTCTGACCATGCACTGATCACGTGGCTGATCATACACTGCTCACGTAACTGATCATGCACTGATCACGTGGCTATCATGCACTGATCACGTGGCTGAACATGCACTGTTCACGTGGCTGATCACACACCTGACACGTGACATATCATGCACTGATCACGTGGCACTCATGCACTGATCACGTGGCTGATCATACTCTGCTCACGTAACTCATGCACACATCACGTGGCTATCATGCACTGCTCACGTGGCTCGTCATGGAATGATCACGTAGCAACCATATACTGGTCACGTGACTGATCATGCACAGATCACGTAAATGATCATGCACTGTTCACGTGACTGATCATGTACTGATCACGTGACTGATCATGCACTGATCACGTGGCTATCATGCTCTGCTCACGTGGCTGATCATGCAATGATCACGTAGCAACCATGTACTGGTCACGTGACTGATCATGCACTGATCACGTAATTGATCCTGCACTGATCACGTGGCTCATCATGCACTGATCACGTGGCTGATCACACATGTATCACGTGACTGATCATGCACTGATCACGTGGCTCTCATGCACTGATCACGTGGCTGTATGCACTGATCACGTGGATATCATGCACTGATCACGTGGCTGATCACACACGTATCACATGACTGATCATGCACTGATCACGTGGCTATCATGCACTGATCACGTGGCTATCATGCACTGATCACGTGGCTGATCATGCAATGATCACGTAGCTACCATGCACTGATCACGTGACTGATCATGCACTGATCACGTAATTGATCATGCACTGATCACGTGGCTGATCATGCACTGATCACGTGGCTGATCATGCACTGATCACGTGACTGATCATGCACTGATCACGTGACTGATCATGCACTGATCACGTGGCTATCATGCACTGATCACGTGGCTGATCATGCACTGATCACGTGCTGATCATGCACTGATCACGTGACTGATCATGCACTGATCACGTGACTGATCATGCACTGATCACGTGGCTATCATGCACTGCTCACGTGGCTGTCATGGAATGATCACGTAGCAACCATATACTGGTCACGTGACTGATCATGCACTGATCACGTAAATGATCATGCACTGATCACGTGACTGATCATGCACTGATCACGTGACTGATCATGCACTGATCACGTGGCTATCATGCACTGCTCACGTGGCTGATCATGCAACGATCACGTAGCAACCATGTACTGGTCACGTGACTGATCATGCACTGATCACGTAATTGATCATGCACTGATCACGTGGCTCATCATGCACTGATCACGTGGCTGATCACACATGTATCACGTGACTGATCATGCACTGATCACGTGGCTCATGCACTGATCACGTGGCTGTCATGCACTGATCACGTGGATATCATGCACTGATCACGTGGCTGATCACACACGTATCACATGACTGATCATGCACTGATCACGTGGCTATCATGCACTGATCACGTGGCTATCATGCACTGATCACGTGGCTGATCATGCACTGATCACGTAGCTACCATGTACTGGTCACGTGACTGATCATGCACTGATCACGTAATTGATCATGCACTGATCACGTGGCTGATCATGCACTGATCACGTGGCTGATCATACACTGATCACGTAACTGATCATGCACTGATCACGTGACTGATCATGCACTGATCACGTGGCTATCATGCACTGATCACGTGGCTGACATACACTGATCACGTGCCTGATCATGCACTGATCACGTGGCTGATCATGCACTGATCACGTGACTGATCATGCACTGATCACGTGTCTGATCATGCACTGATCACGTGGCTATCATGCACTGCTCACGTGGCTGATTATGCCATGATCACGCAGCTACCATGTACTGGTCACATGACTGATCATGCACTGATCACGTGACTGATCATGCAGTGATCACGTGGCTATCATGCACTACTCACGTGGCTGATCATGCAATGATCATGTAGCTACCATGTACAGGTCACGTGAATGATCATACACCCATCAGGTGACTGATCATGCACTGATCACGTGGCTATCATGCACTGATCACGAGACTGATCATGCACTGATCACGTCTATATCATGCACTGATCACATGACTGCCCATGCACTGATCACGTGGATGATCATACACTAATCTTGTGACAGATCATGCACTGATCACGTGGCTGATCATGCACTGATACCGTGACTGAGCATGGACTGATCACATGACTATCATGTAGTGATCACGTGACTTAATGGCGCTGATCATGTGACTGATCATGCGCTGATCATGTTTGCTATCATACACTGATCATGTGCCTCTGGAGGCAATAAACAAAGAGCTGAGTAGGCACGAATCAAACAGTCAGCAGGCAATAATCATGGAACTCAGGTGTGAGGAATCATGCTGCTCAGCTGGCAATAATCAAGCAGCTGAGCAGGCAGGAATTACGCAGCACAGCTGGCAATTGTCAAGCAGATGACAGGCAGGAATCGTGCAGCTCAGCTGGCAATTGTCAAGCAGATGAGCAGACAGTAATCACGCAGCTCAGCAGGCCCTGATCACGTGACTGAGCATGCACTGTTCACGTGGCTGATCATACACTGATCACGTGATGATCATGCACTGATCACTTGGATATCATGCACTGATCACGTGGCTGATCATACACTGTTCACGTGTCTGACCATGCACTGATCACGTGGCTGATCATACACTGCTCACGTAACTGATCATGCACTGATCACGTGGCATCATGCACTGATCACGTGGCTGATCATGCACTGCTCACGTAACTCATGCACACATCACGTGGCTATCATGCACTGCTCACGTGGCTGTCATGGAATGATCACGTAGCAACCATATACTGGTCACGTGACTGATCATGCACTGATCACGTAAATGATCATGCACTGATCACGTGACTGATCATGCACTGATCACGTGACTGATCATGCACTGATCACGTGGCTATCATGCACTGATCACGTGGCTGATCATGCAACGATCACGTAGCAACCATGTACTGGTCACGTGACTGATCATGCACTGATCACGTAATTGATCATGCACTGATCACGTGGCTGATCATGCACTGATCACGTGGCTGATCACACATGTATCACGTGACTGATCATGCACTGATCACGTGGCTATCATGCACTGATCACGTGGCTGATCATGCACTGATCACGTGGATATCATGCACTGATCACGTGGCTGATCACACACGTATCACGTGACTGATCATGCACTGATCACGTGGCTATCATGCACTGATCACGTGGCTATCATGCACTGATCACGTGGCTGATCACACACGTATCACATGACTGATCATGCACTGATCACTGATCATGCACTGATCACGTGGCTATCATGCACTGATCACGTGGCTGATCATGCAATGATCACGTAGCTACCATGTACTGGTCACGTGACTGATCATGCACTGATCACGTAATTGATCATGCACTGATCACGTGGCTGATCATGCACTGATCACGTGGCTGATCATGCACTGATCACATAACTGATCATGCACTGATCACGTGACTGATCATGCACTGATCACGTGGCTATCATGCACTGATCACGTGGCTGACATACACTGATCACGTGCCTGATCATGCACTGATCACGTGGCTGATCATGCACTGATCACGTGACTGATCATGCACTGATCACGTGTCTGATCATGCACTGATCACGTGGCTATCATGCACTGCTCACGTGGCTGATCATGCCATGATCACGCAGCTACCATGTACTGGTCACATGACTGATCATGCACTGATCACGTGACTGATCATGCAGTGATCACGTGGCTATCATGAACTACTCACGTGGCTGATCATGCAATGATCATGTAGCTACCATGTACAGGTCACGTGAATGATCATACACCCATCAGGTGACTGATCATGCACTGATCACGTGGCTATCATGCACTGATCACGAGACTGATCATGCACTGATCACGTCTATATCATGCACTGATCACATGACTGCCCATGCACTGATCACGTGGATGATCATACACTAATCTTGTGACAGATCATGCACTGATCACGTGGCTGATCATGCACTGATACCGTGACTGAGCATGGACTGATCACATGACTATCATGTAGTGATCACGTGACTTAATGGCGCTGATCATGTGACTGATCATGCGCTGATCATGTTTGCTATCATACACTGATCATGTGCCTCTGGAGGCAATAAACAAAGAGCTGAGTAGGCACGAATCAAACAGTCAGCAGGCAATAATCATGGAACTCAGGTGTGAGGAATCATGCTGCTCAGCTGGCAATAATCAAGCAGCTGAGCAGGCAGGAATTACGCAGCACAGCTGGCAATTGTCAAGCAGATGACAGGCAGGAATCGTGCAGCTCAGCTGGCAATTGTCAAGCAGATGAGCAGACAGTAATCACGCAGCTCAGCAGGCCCAGATCACGTGACTGAGCATGCACTGTTCACGTGGCTGATCATACACTGATCACGTGATGATCATGCACTGATCACTTGGATATCATGCACTGATCACGTGGCTGATCATACACTGTTCACGTGTCTGACCATGCACTGATCACGTGGCTGATCATACACTGCTCACGTAACTGATCATGCACTGATCACGTGGCTATCATGCACTGATCACGTGGCTGAACATGCACTGTTCACGTGGCTGATCACACACCTGTCACGTGACATATCATGCACTGATCACGTGGCACTCATGCACTGATCACGTGGCTGATCATACTCTGCTCACGTAACTCATGCACACATCACGTGGCTATCATGCACTGCTCACGTGGCTCGTCATGGAATGATCACGTAGCAACCATATACTGGTCACGTGACTGATCATGCAAAGATCACGTAAATGATCATGCACTGTTCACGTGACTGATCATGTACTGATCACGTGACTGATCATGCACTGATCACGTGGCTATCATGCTCTGCTCACGTGGCTGATCATGCAACGATCACGTAGCAACCATGTACTGGTCACGTGACTGATCATGCACTGATCACGTAATTGATCCTGCACTGATCACGTGGCTCATCATGCACTGATCACGTGGCTGATCACACATGTATCACGTGACTGATCATGCACTGATCACGTGGCTCTCATGCACTGATCACGTGGCTGTCATGCACTGATCACGTGGATATCATGCACTGATCACGTGGCTGATCACACACGTATCACATGACTGATCATGCACTGATCACGTGGCTATCATGCACTGATCACGTGGCTATCATGCACTGATCACGTGGCTGATCATGCAATGATCACGTAGCTACCATGTACTGGTCACGTGACTGATCATGCACTGATCACGTAATTGATCATGCACTGATCGTGGCTGATCATGCACTGATCACGTGGCTGATCATACACTGATCACGTAACTGATCATGCACTGATCACGTGACTGATCATGCACTGATCACGTGGCTATCATGCACTGATCACGTGGCTGATCATGCACTGATCACGTGCCTGATCATGCACTGATCACGTGACTGATCATGCACTGATCACGTGACTGATCATGCACTGATCACGTGGCTATCATGCACTGATCACGTGGCTGATCATGCAATGATCACGTAGCTACCATATACTGGTCACGTGACTGATCATGCACTGATCACGTGACTGATCATGCACTGATCACGTGACTGATCATGCACTGATCACGTGACTGATCATGCACTGATCACGTGGCTATCATGCACTGATCACGTGGCTGATCATGCACGATCACGTAGCAACCATGTACTGGTCACGTGACTGATCATGCACTGATCACGTAATTGATCATGCACTGATCACGTGGCTGATCATGCACTGATCACGTGGCTGATCACACATGATCACGTGACTGATCATGCACTGATCACGTGGCTATCATGCACTGATCACGTGGCTGTCATGCACTGATCACGTGGATATCATGCACTGATCACGTGGCTGATCACACACATATCACGTGACTGATCATGCACTGATCACGTGGCTATCATGCACTGATCACGTGGCTATCATGCACTGATCACGTGGCTGATCATGCACTGATCACGTAGCTATCATGCACTGATCACGTGACTGATCATGCACTGATCACGTGATTGATCATGCACTGATCACGTGGCTGATCATGCACTGATCACGTGGCTGATCATGCACTGATCACGTGACTGATCATGCACTGATCACGTGGATATCATGCACTGATCACGTGGCTGATCATGCACTGATCACGTGGCTGATCATGCACTGATCACGTGGCTGATCATGCACTGATCACGTAACTGATCATGCACTGATCACGTGGCATCATGCACTGATCACGTGGCTGATCATACACTGATCACGTAACTCATGCACAGATCACGTGGCTATCATGCACTGCTCACGTGGCTGTCATGGAATGATCACGTAGCAACCATATACTGGTCACGTGACTGATCATGCACTGATCACGTAAATGATCATGCACTGATCACGTGACTGATCATGCACTGATCACGTGACTGATCATGCACTGATCACGTGGCTATCATGCACTGATCACGTGGCTGATCATGCAACGATCACGTAGCAACCATGTACTGGTCACGTGACTGATCATGCACTGATCACGTAATTGATCATGCACTGATCACGTGGCTGATCATGCACTGATCACGTGGCTGATCACACATGATCACGTGACTGATCATGCACTGATCACGTGGCTGATCATGCACTGATCACGTGGCTGATCATGCACTGATCACGTGGCTATCATGCACTGATCACGTGGCTGATCACACACGATCACGTGACTGATCATGCACTGATCACGTGGCTATCATGCACTGATCACGTGGCTATCATGCACTGATCACGTGGCTGATCACACACGTATCACATGACTGATCATGCACTGATCACGTGGCTATCATGCACTGATCACGTGGCTATCATGCACTGATCACGTGGCTGATCATGCAATGATCACGTAGCTACCATGTACTGGTCACGTGACTGATCATGCACTGATCACGTAATTGATCATGCACTGATCACGTGGCTGATCATGCACTGATCACGTGGCTGATCATACACTGATCACAACTGATCATGCACTGATCACGTGACTGATCATGCACTGATCACGTGGCTATCATGCACTGATCACGTGGCTGACATACACTGATCACGTGCCTGATCATGCACTGATCACGTGGCTGATCATGCACTGATCACGTGACTGATCATGCACTGATCACGTGTCTGATCATGCACTGATCACGTGGCTATCATGCACTGCTCACGTGGCTGATCATGCCATGATCACGCAGCTACCATGTACTGGTCACATGACTGATCATGCACTGATCACGTGACTGATCATGCAGTGATCACGTGGCTATCATGCACTACTCACGTGGCTGATCATGCAATGATCATGTAGCTACCATGTACAGGTCACGTGAATGATCATACACCCATCAGGTGACTGATCATGCACTGATCACGTGGCTATCATGCACTGATCACGAGACTGATCATGCACTGATCACGTCTATATCATGCACTGATCACATGACTGCCCATGCACTGATCACGTGGATGATCATACACTAATCTTGTGACAGATCATGCACTGATCACGTGGCTGATCATGCACTGATACCGTGACTGAGCATGGACTGATCACATGACTATCATGTAGTGATCACGTGACTTAATGGCGCTGATCATGTGACTGATCATGCGCTGATCATGTTTGCTATCATACACTGATCATGTGCCTCTGGAGGCAATAAACAAAGAGCTGAGTAGGCACGAATCAAACAGTCAGCAGGCAATAATCATGGAACTCAGGTGTGAGGAATCATGCTGCTCAGCTGGCAATAATCAAGCAGCTGAGCAGGCAGGAATTACGCAGCACAGCTGGCAATTGTCAAGCAGATGACAGGCAGGAATCGTGCAGCTCAGCTGGCAATTGTCAAGCAGATGAGCAGACAGTAATCACGCAGCTCAGCAGGCCCAGATCACGTGACTGAGCATGCACTGTTCACGTGGCTGATCATACACTGATCACGTGATGATCATGCACTGATCACTTGGATATCATGCACTGATCACGTGGCTGATCATACACTGTTCACGTGTCTGACCATGCACTGATCACGTGGCTGATCATACACTGCTCACGTAACTGATCATGCACTGATCACGTGGCTATCATGCACTGATCACGTGGCTGAACATGCACTGTTCACGTGGCTGATCACACACCTGTCACGTGACATATCATGCACTGATCACGTGGCACTCATGCACTGATCACGTGGCTGATCATACTCTGCTCACGTAACTCATGCACACATCACGTGGCTATCATGCACTGCTCACGTGGCTCGTCATGGAATGATCACGTAGCAACCATATACTGGTCACGTGACTGATCATGCACAGATCACGTAAATGATCATGCACTGTTCACGTGACTGATCATGTACTGATCACGTGACTGATCATGCACTGATCACGTGGCTATCATGCTCTGCTCACGTGGCTGATCATGCAACGATCACGTAGCAACCATGTACTGGTCACGTGACTGATCATGCACTGATCACGTAATTGATCCTGCACTGATCACGTGGCTCATCATGCACTGATCACGTGGCTGATCACACATGTATCACGTGACTGATCATGCACTGATCACGTGGCTCTCATGCACTGATCACGTGGCTGTCATGCACTGATCACGTGGATATCATGCACTGATCACGTGGCTGATCACACACGTATCACATGACTGATCATGCACTGATCACGTGGCTATCATGCACTGATCACGTGGCTATCATGCACTGATCACGTGGCTGATCATGCAATGATCACGTAGCTACCATGTACTGGTCACGTGACTGATCATGCACTGATCACGTAATTGATCATGCACTGATCGTGGCTGATCATGCACTGATCACGTGGCTGATCATGCACTGATCACGTAACTGATCATGCACTGATCACGTGACTGATCATGCACTGATCACGTGGCTATCATGCACTGATCACGTGGCTGGACATGCACTGATCACGTGCCTGATCATGCACTGATCACGTGACTGATCATGCACTGATCACGTGACTGATCATGCACTGATCACGTGGCTATCATGCACTGCTCACGTGGCTGTCATGGAATGATCACGTAGCAACCATATACTGGTCACGTGACTGATCATGCACTGATCACGAATGATCATGCACTGATCACGTGACTGATCATGCACTGATCACGTGACTGATCATGCACTGATCACGTGGCTATCATGCACTGCTCACGTGGCTGATCATGCAACGATCACGTAGCAACCATGTACTGGTCACGTGACTGATCATGCACTGATCACGTAATTGATCATGCACTGATCACGTGGCTGATCATGCACTGATCACGTGGCTGATCACACATGATCACGTGACTGATCATGCACTGATCACGTGGCTCATGCACTGATCACGTGGCTGTCATGCACTGATCACGTGGATATCATGCACTGATCACGTGGCTGATCACACACGTATCACATGACTGATCATGCACTGATCACGTGGCTATCATGCACTGATCACGTGGCTATCATGCACTGATCACGTGGCTGATCATGCACTGATCACGTAGCTACCATGTACTGGTCACGTGACTGATCATGCACTGATCACGTAATTGATCATGCACTGATCACGTGGCTGATCATGCACTGATCACGTGGCTGATCATACACTGATCACATAACTGATCATGCACTGATCACGTGACTGATCATGCACTGATCACGTGGCTATCATGCACTGATCACGTGGCTGACATACACTGATCACGTGCCTGATCATGCACTGATCACGTGGCTGATCATGCACTGATCACGTGACTGATCATGCACTGATCACGTGTCTGATCATGCACTGATCACGTGGCTATCATGCACTGCTCACGTGGCTGATTATGCCATGATCACGCAGCTACCATGTACTGGTCACATGACTGATCATGCACTGATCACGTGACTGATCATGCACTGATCACGTGGCTATCATGCACTACTCACGTGGCTGATCATGCAATGATCATGTAGCTACCATGTACAGGTCACGTGAATGATCATACACCCATCAGGTGACTGATCATGCACTGATCACGTGGCTATCATGCACTGATCACGAGACTGATCATGCACTGATCACGTCTATATCATGCACTGATCACATGACTGCCCGTGCACTGATCACGTGGATGATCATACACTAATCTTGTGACAGATCATGCACTGATCACGTGGCTGATCATGCACTGATACCGTGACTGAGCATGGACTGATCACATGACTATCATGTAGTGATCACGTGACTTAATGGCGCTGATCATGTGACTGATCATGCGCTGATCATGTTTGCTATCATACACTGATCATGTGCCTCTGGAGGCAATAAACAAAGAGCTGAGTAGGCACGAATCAAACAGTCAGCAGGCAATAATCATGGAACTCAGGTGTGAGGAATCATGCTGCTCAGCTGGCAATAATCAAGCAGCTGAGCAGGCAGGAATTACGCAGCACAGCTGGCAATTGTCAGCAGATGACAGGCAGGAATCGTGCAGCTCAGCTGGCAATTGTCAAGCAGATGAGCAGACAGTAATCACGCAGCTCAGCAGGCCCTGATCACGTGACTGAGCATGCACTGTTCACGTGGCTGATCATACACTGATCACGTGATGATCATGCACTGATCACTTGGATATCATGCACTGATCACGTGGCTGATCATACACTGTTCACGTGTCTGACCATGCACTGATCACGTGGCTGATCATACACTGCTCACGTAACTGATCATGCACTGATCACGTGGCATCATGCACTGATCACGTGGCTGATCATGCACTGCTCACGTAACTCATGCACACATCACGTGGCTATCATGCACTGATCACGTGGCTCGTCATGCAATGATCACGTAGCAACCATATACTGGTCACGTGACTGATCATGCACTGATCACGTAAATGATCATGCACTGATCACGTGACTGATCATGCACTGATCACGTGACTGATCATGCACTGATCACGTGGCTATCATGCACTGATCACGTGGCTGATCATGCAACGATCACGTAGCAACCATGTACTGGTCACGTGACTGATCATGCACTGATCACGTAATTGATCATGCACTGATCACGTGGCTCATCATGCACTGATCACGTGGCTGATCACACATGTATCACGTGACTGATCATGCACTGATCACGTGGCTATCATGCACTGATCACGTGGCTGTCATGCACTGATCACGTGGCTATCATGCACTGATCACGTGGCTGATCACACACGATCACGTGACTGATCATGCACTGATCACGTGGCTATCATGCACTGATCACGTGGCTATCATGCACTGATCACGTGGCTGATCACACACTATCACATGACTGATCATGCACTGATCACGTGGCTATCATGCACTGATCACGTGGCTATCATGCACTGATCACGTGGCTGATCATGCAATGATCACGTAGCTACCATGTACTGGTCACGTGACTGATCATGCACTGATCACGTAATTGATCATGCACTGATCATGTGGCTGATCATGCACTGATCACGTGGCTGATCATGCACTGATCACGTAACTGATCATGCACTGATCACGTGACTGATCATGCACTGATCACGTGGCTATCATGCACTGATCACGTGGCTGACATACACTGATCACGTGCCTGATCATGCACTGATCACGTGGCTGATCATGCACTGATCACGTGACTGATCATGCACTGATCACGTGTCTGATCATGCACTGATCACGTGGCTATCATGCACTGCTCACGTGGCTGATCATGCCATGATCACGCAGCTACCATGTACTGGTCACATGGCTGATCATGCACTGATCACGTGACTGATCATGCAGTGATCACGTGGCTATCATGCACTACTCACGTGGCTGATCATGCAATGATCATGTAGCTACCATGTACAGGTCACGTGAATGATCATACACCCATCAGGTGACTGATCATGCACTGATCACGTGGCTATCATGCACTGATCACGAGACTGATCATGCACTGATCACGTCTATATCATGCACTGATCACATGACTGCCCATGCACTGATCACGTGGATGATCATACACTAATCTTGTGACAGATCATGCACTGATCACGTGGCTGATCATGCACTGATACCGTGACTGAGCATGGACTGATCACATGACTATCATGTAGTGATCACGTGACTTAATGGCGCTGATCATGTGACTGATCATGCGCTGATCATGTTTGCTATCATACACTGATCATGTGCCTCTGGAGGCAATAAACAAAGAGCTGAGTAGGCACGAATCAAACAGTCAGCAGGCAATAATCATGGAACTCAGGTGTGAGGAATCATGCTGCTCAGCTGGCAATAATCAAGCAGCTGAGCAGGCAGGAATTACGCAGCACAGCTGGCAATTGTCAAGCAGATGACAGGCAGGAATCGTGCAGCTCAGCTGGCAATTGTCAAGCAGATGAGCAGACAGTAATCACGCAGCTCAGCAGGCCCAGATCACGTGACTGAGCATGCACTGTTCACGTGGCTGATCATACACTGATCACGTGATGATCATGCACTGATCACTTGGATATCATGCACTGATCACGTGGCTGATCATACACTGTTCACGTGTCTGACCATGCACTGATCACGTGGCTGATCATACACTGCTCACGTAACTGATCATGCACTGATCACGTGGCTATCATGCACTGATCACGTGGCTGAACATGCACTGTTCACGTGGCTGATCACACACCTGTCACGTGACATATCCTGCACTGATCACGTGGCACTCATGCACTGATCACGTGGCTGATCATACTCTGCTCACGTAACTCATGCACACATCACGTGGCTATCATGCACTGCTCACGTGGCTCGTCATGGAATGATCACGTAGCAACCATATACTGGTCACGTGACTGATCATGCAAAGATCACGTAAATGATCATGCACTGTTCACGTGACTGATCTTGTACTGATCACGTGACTGATCATGCACTGATCACGTGGCTATCATGCTCTGCTCACGTGGCTGATCATGCAATGATCACGTAGCAACCATGTACTGGTCACGTGACTGATCATGCACTGATCACGTAATTGATCCTGCACTGATCACGTGGCTCATCATGCACTGATCACGTGGCTGATCACACATGTATCACGTGACTGATCATGCACTGATCACGTGGCTCTCATGCACTGATCACGTGGCTGTCATGCACTGATCACGTGGATATCATGCACTGATCACGTGGCTGATCACACACGTATCACATGACTGATCATGCACTGATCACGTGGCTATCATGCACTGATCACGTGGCTATCATGCACTGATCACGTGGCTGATCATGCAATGATCACGTAGCTACCATGTACTGGTCACGTGACTGATCATGCACTGATCACGTAATTGATCATGCACTGATCGTGGCTGATCATGCACTGATCACGTGGCTGATCATGCACTGATCACGTAACTGATCATGCACTGATCACGTGACTGATCATGCACTGATCACGTGGCTATCATGCACTGATCACGTGGCTGATCATGCACTGATCACGTGCCTGATCATGCACTGATCACGTGACTGATCATGCACTGATCACGTGACTGATCATGCACTGATCACGTGGCTATCATGCACTGATCACGTGGCTGATCATGCAATGATCACGTAGCAACCATATACTGGTCACGTGACTGATCATGCACTGATCACGTAAATGATCATGCACTGATCACGTGACTGATCATGCACTGATCACGTGACTGATCATGCACTGATCACGTGGCTATCATGCACTGCTCACGTGGCTGATCATGCAGCGATCACGTAGCAACCATGTACTGGTCACGTGACTGATCATGCACTGATCACGTAATTGATCATGCACTGATCACGTGGCTGATCATGCACTGATCACGTGGCTGATCACACATGATCACGTGACTGATCATGCACTGATCACGTGGCTATCATGCACTGATCACGTGGCTGATCATGCACTGATCACGTGGATATCATGCACTGATCACGTGGCTGATCACGCACGTATCACATGACTGATCATGCACTGATCACGTGGCTATCATGCACTGATCACGTGGCTATCATGCACTGATCACGTGGCTGATCATGCACTGATCACGTAGCTACCATGTACTGGTCACGTGACTGATCATGCACTGATCACGTAATTGATCATGCACTGATCACGTGGCTGATCATGCACTGATCACGTGGCTGATCATGCACTGATCACGTAACTGATCATGCACTGATCACGTGACTGATCATGCACTGATCACGTGGCTATCATGCACTGATCACGTGGCTGACATACACTGATCACGTGCCTGATCATGCACTGATCACGTGGCTGATCATGCACTGATCACGTGACTGATCATGCACTGATCACGTGTGATCATGCACTGATCACGTGGCTATCATGCACTGCTCACGTGGCTGATCATGCCATGATCACGCAGCTACCATGTACTGGTCACATGACTGATCATGCACTGATCACGTGACTGATCATGCAGTGATCACGTGGCTATCATGCACTACTCACGTGGCTGATCATGCAATGATCATGTAGCTACCATGTACAGGTCACGTGAATGATCATACACCCATCAGGTGACTGATCATGCACTGATCACGTGGCTATCATGCACTGATCACGAGACTGATCATGCACTGATCACGTCTATATCATGCACTGATCACATGACTGCCCATGCACTGATCACGTGGATGATCATACACTAATCTTGTGACAGATCATGCACTGATCACGTGGCTGATCATGCACTGATACCGTGACTGAGCATGGACTGATCACATGACTATCATGTAGTGATCACGTGACTTAATGGCGCTGATCATGTGACTGATCATGCGCTGATCATGTTTGCTATCATACACTGATCATGTGCCTCTGGAGGCAATAAACAAAGAGCTGAGTAGGCACGAATCAAACAGTCAGCAGGCAATAATCATGGAACTCAGGTGTGAGGAATCATGCTGCTCAGCTGGCAATAATCAAGCAGCTGAGCAGGCAGGAATTACGCAGCACAGCTGGCAATTGTCAAGCAGATGACAGGCAGGAATCGTGCAGCTCAGCTGGCAATTGTCAAGCAGATGAGCAGACAGTAATCACGCAGCTCAGCAGGCCCTGATCACGTGACTGAGCATGCACTGTTCACGTGGCTGATCATACACTGATCACGTGATGATCATGCACTGATCACTTGGATATCATGCACTGATCACGTGGCTGATCATACACTGTTCACGTGTCTGACCATGCACTGATCACGTGGCTGATCATACACTGCTCACGTAACTGATCATGCACTGATCACGTGGCATCATGCACTGATCACGTGGCTGATCATGCACTGCTCACGTAACTCATGCACACATCACGTGGCTATCATGCACTGATCACGTGGCTGTCATGCAATGATCACGTAGCAACCATATACTGGTCACGTGACTGATCATGCACTGATCACGTAAATGATCATGCACTGTTCACGTGACTGATCATGCACTGATCACGTGACTGATCATGCACTGATCACGTGGCTATCATGCACTGCTCACGTGGCTGATCATGCAACGATCACGTAGCAACCATGTACTGGTCACGTGACTGATCATGCACTGATCACGTAATTGATCATGCACTGATCACGTGGCTCATCATGCACTGATCACGTGGCTGATCACACATGTATCACGTGACTGATCATGCACTGATCACGTGGCTATCATGCACTGATCACGTGGCTGATCATGCACTGATCACGTGGATATCATGCACTGATCACGTGGCTGATCACACACGTATCACGTGACTGATCATGCACTGATCACGTGGCTATCATGCACTGATCACGTGGCTATCATGCACTGATCACGTGGCTGATCACACACGTATCACGTGACTGATCATGCACTGATCACGTGGCTATCATGCACTGATCACGTGGCTATCATGCACTGATCACGTGGCTGATCATGCAATGATCACGTAGCTACCATGTACTGGTCACGTGACTGATCATGCACTGATCACGTAATTGATCATGCACTGATCATGTGGCTGATCATGCACTGATCACGTGGCTGATCATGCACTGATCACATGACTGATCATGCACTGATCACGTGACTGATCATGCACTGATCACGTGGCTATCATGCACTGATCACTTGGCTGACATACACTGATCACGTGCCTGATCATGCACTGATCACGTGGCTGATCATGCACTGATCACGTGACTGATCATGCACTGATCACGTGTCTGATCATGCACTGATCACGTGGCTATCATGCACTGCTCACGTGGCTGATCATGCCATGATCACGCAGCTACCATGTACTGGTCACATGACTGATCATGCACTGATCACGTGACTGATCATGCAGTGATCACGTGGCTATCATGAACTACTCACGTGGCTGATCATGCAATGATCATGTAGCTACCATGTACAGGTCACGTGAATGATCATACACCCATCAGGTGACTGATCATGCACTGATCACGTGGCTATCATGCACTGATCACGAGACTGATCATGCACTGATCACGTCTATATCATGCACTGATCACATGACTGCCCATGCACTGATCACGTGGATGATCATACACTAATCTTGTGACAGATCATGCACTGATCACGTGGCTGATCATGCACTGATACCGTGACTGAGCATGGACTGATCACATGACTATCATGTAGTGATCACGTGACTTAATGGCGCTGATCATGTGACTGATCATGCGCTGATCATGTTTGCTATCATACACTGATCATGTGCCTCTGGAGGCAATAAACAAAGAGCTGAGTAGGCACGAATCAAACAGTCAGCAGGCAATAATCATGGAACTCAGGTGTGAGGAATCATGCTGCTCAGCTGGCAATAATCAAGCAGCTGAGCAGGCAGGAATTACGCAGCACAGCTGGCAATTGTCAAGCAGATGACAGGCAGGAATCGTGCAGCTCAGCTGGCAATTGTCAAGCAGATGAGCAGACAGTAATCACGCAGCTCAGCAGGCCCAGATCACGTGACTGAGCATGCACTGTTCACGTGGCTGATCATACACTGATCACGTGATGATCATGCACTGATCACTTGGATATCATGCACTGATCACGTGGCTGATCATACACTGTTCACGTGTCTGACCATGCACTGATCACGTGGCTGATCATACACTGCTCACGTAACTGATCATGCACTGATCACGTGGCTATCATGCACTGATCACGTGGCTGAACATGCACTGTTCACGTGGCTGATCACACACCTGTCACGTGACATATCATGCACTGATCACGTGGCACTCATGCACTGATCACGTGGCTGATCATACTCTGCTCACGTAACTCATGCACACATCACGTGGCTATCATGCACTGCTCACGTGGCTCGTCATGGAATGATCACGTAGCAACCATATACTGGTCACGTGACTGATCATGCACTGATCACGTAAATGATCATGCACTGTTCACGTGACTGATCATGTACTGATCACGTGACTGATCATGCACTGATCACGTGGCTATCATGCTCTGCTCACGTGGCTGATCATGCAACGATCACGTAGCAACCATGTACTGGTCACGTGACTGATCATGCACTGATCACGTAATTGATCCTGCACTGATCACGTGGCTCATCATGCACTGATCACGTGGCTGATCACACATGTATCACGTGACTGATCATGCACTGATCACGTGGCTCTCATGCACTGATCACGTGGCTGTCATGCACTGATCACGTGGATATCATGCACTGATCACGTGGCTGATCACACACGTATCACATGACTGATCATGCACTGATCACGTGGCTATCATGCACTGATCACGTGGCTATCATGCACTGATCACGTGGCTGATCATGCAATGATCACGTAGCTACCATGTACTGGATCACGTGACTGATCATGCACTGATCACGAATTGATCATGCACTGATCACGTGGCTGATCATGCACTGATCACGTGGCTGATCATCATGATCACTGATCACATGACTGATCATGCACTGATCACGTGACTGATCATGCACTGATCACGTGGCTATCATGCACTGATCACGTGTGCTGATCATGCACTGATCACTGTGACTGATCATGCACTGATCACGTGCACTGATCATGCACATGCACTGATGCACTGATCACTGATCATCATGACTGATCATGCACTGATCATGATCATGCACTGATCACGTGGCTGATCATGCACTGATCACGTGGCTGATCATGCACTGATCACGTGACTGATCATGCACTGATCACGTGGCTATCATGCACTGCTCACGTGGCTGATCATGCCATGATCACGCAGCTACCATGTACTGGTCACATGACTGATCATGCACTGATCACGTGACTGATCATGCAGTGATCACGTGGCTATCATGCACTACTCACGTGGCTGATCATGCAATGATCATGTAGCTACCATGTACAGGTCACGTGAATGATCATACACCCATCAGGTGACTGATCATGCACTGATCACGTGGCTATCATGCACTGATCACGAGACTGATCATGCACTGATCACGTCTATATCATGCACTGATCACATGACTGCCCATGCACTGATCACGTGGATGATCATACACTAATCTTGTGACAGATCATGCACTGATCACGTGGCTGATCATGCACTGATACCGTGACTGAGCATGGACTGATCACATGACTATCATGTAGTGATCACGTGACTTAATGGCGCTGATCATGTGACTGATCATGCGCTGATCATGTTTGCTATCATACACTGATCATGTGCCTCTGGAGGCAATAAACAAAGAGCTGAGTAGGCACGAATCAAACAGTCAGCAGGCAATAATCATGGAACTCAGGTGTGAGGAATCATGCTGCTCAGCTGGCAATAATCAAGCAGCTGAGCAGGCAGGAATTACGCAGCACAGCTGGCAATTGTCAAGCAGATGACAGGCAGGAATCGTGCAGCTCAGCTGGCAATTGTCAAGCAGATGAGCAGACAGTAATCACGCAGCTCAGCAGGCCCAGATCACGTGACTGAGCATGCACTGTTCACGTGGCTGATCATACACTGATCACGTGATGATCATGCACTGATCACTTGGATATCATGCACTGATCACGTGGCTGATCATACACTGTTCACGTGTCTGACCATGCACTGATCACGTGGCTGATCATACACTGCTCACGTAACTGATCATGCACTGATCACGTGGCTATCATGCACTGATCACGTGGCTGAACATGCACTGTTCACGTGGCTGATCACACACCTGTCACGTGACATATCATGCACTGATCACGTGGCACTCATGCACTGATCACGTGGCTGATCATACTCTGCTCACGTAACTCATGCACACATCACGTGGCTATCATGCACTGCTCACGTGGCTCGTCATGGAATGATCACGTAGCAACCATATACTGGTCACGTGACTGATCATGCACAGATCACGTAAATGATCATGCACTGTTCACGTGACTGATCATGTACTGATCACGTGACTGATCATGCACTGATCACGTGGCTATCATGCTCTGCTCACGTGGCTGATCATGCAATGATCACGTAGCAACCATGTACTGGTCACGTGACTGATCATGCACTGATCACGTAATTGATCCTGCACTGATCACGTGGCTCATCATGCACTGATCACGTGGCTGATCACACATGTATCACGTGACTGATCATGCACTGATCACGTGGCTCTCATGCACTGATCACGTGGCTGTCATGCACTGATCACGTGGATATCATGCACTGATCACGTGGCTGATCACACACGTATCACATGACTGATCATGCACTGATCACGTGGCTATCATGCACTGATCACGTGGCTATCATGCACTGATCACGTGGCTGATCATGCAATGATCACGTAGCTACCATGTACTGGTCACGTGACTGATCATGCACTGATCACGTAATTGATCATGCACTGATCGTGGCTGATCATGCACTGATCACGTGGCTGATCATGCACTGATCACATGACTGATCATGCACTGATCACGTGACTGATCATGCACTGATCACGTGGCTATCATGCACTGATCACGTGGCTGATCATGCACTGATCACGTGCCTGATCATGCACTGATCACGTGACTGATCATGCACTGATCACGTGACTGATCATGCACTGATCACGTGGCTATCATGCACTGATCACGTGGCTGTCATGCAATGATCACGTAGCAACCATATACTGGTCACGTGACTGATCATGCACTGATCACGTAAATGATCATGCACTGATCACGTGACTGATCATGCACTGATCACGTGACTGATCATGCACTGATCACGTGGCTATCATGCACTGCTCACGTGGCTGATCATGCAACGATCACGTAGCAACCATGTACTGGTCACGTGACTGATCATGCACTGATCACGTAATTGATCATGCACTGATCACGTGGCTCATCATGCACTGATCACGTGGCTGATCACACATGTATCACGTGACTGATCATGCACTGATCACGTGGCTATCATGCACTGATCACGTGGCTGATCATGCACTGATCACGTGGATATCATGCACTGATCACGTGGCTGATCACACACTATCACATGACTGATCATGCACTGATCACGTGGCTATCATGCACTGATCACGTGGCTATCATGCACTGATCACGTGGCTGATCATGCACTGATCACGTAGCTACCATGTACTGGTCACGTGACTGATCATGCACTGATCACGTAATTGATCATGCACTGATCACGTGGCTGATCATGCACTGATCACGTGGCTGATCATGCACTGATCACATGACTGATCATGCACTGATCACGTGACTGATCATGCACTGATCACGTGGCTATCATGCACTGATCACGTGGCTGACATACACTGATCACGTGCCTGATCATGCACTGATCACGTGGCTGATCATGCACTGATCACGTGACTGATCATGCACTGATCACGTGTCTGATCATGCACTGATCACGTGGCTATCATGCACTGCTCACGTGGCTGATCATGCCATGATCACGCAGCTACCATGTACTGGTCACATGACTGATCATGCACTGATCACGTGACTGATCATGCAGTGATCACGTGGCTATCATGCACTACTCACGTGGCTGATCATGCAATGATCATGTAGCTACCATGTACAGGTCACGTGAATGATCATACACCCATCAGGTGACTGATCATGCACTGATCACGTGGCTATCATGCACTGATCACGAGACTGATCATGCACTGATCACGTCTATATCATGCACTGATCACATGACTGCCCATGCACTGATCACGTGGATGATCATACACTAATCTTGTGACAGATCATGCACTGATCACGTGGCTGATCATGCACTGATACCGTGACTGAGCATGGACTGATCACATGACTATCATGTAGTGATCACGTGACTTAATGGCGCTGATCATGTGACTGATCATGCGCTGATCATGTTTGCTATCATACACTGATCATGTGCCTCTGGAGGCAATAAACAAAGAGCTGAGTAGGCACGAATCAAACAGTCAGCAGGCAATAATCATGGAACTCAGGTGTGAGGAATCATGCTGCTCAGCTGGCAATAATCAAGCAGCTGAGCAGGCAGGAATTACGCAGCACAGCTGGCAATTGTCAAGCAGATGACAGGCAGGAATCGTGCAGCTCAGCTGGCAATTGTCAAGCAGATGAGCAGACAGTAATCACGCAGCTCAGCAGGCCCTGATCACGTGACTGAGCATGCACTGTTCACGTGGCTGATCATACACTGATCACGTGATGATCATGCACTGATCACTTGGATATCATGCACTGATCACGTGGCTGATCATACACTGTTCACGTGTCTGACCATGCACTGATCACGTGGCTGATCATACACTGCTCACGTAACTGATCATGCACTGATCACGTGGCACTCATGCACTGATCACGTGGCTGATCATACACTGCTCACGTAACTCATGCACACATCACGTGGCTATCATGCACTGCTCACGTGGCTCGTCATGGAATGATCACGTAGCTACCATATACTGGTCACGTGACTGATCATGCACTGATCACGTAAATGATCATGCACTGTTCACGTGACTGATCATGTACTGATCACGTGACTGATCATGCACTGATCACGTGGCTATCATGCACTGCTCACGTGGCTGATCATGCAACGATCACGTAGCAACCATGTACTGGTCACGTGACTGATCATGCACTGATCACGTAATTGATCATGCACTGATCACGTGGCTCATCATGCACTGATCACGTGGCTGATCACACATGTATCACGTGACTGATCATGCACTGATCACGTGGCTATCATGCACTGATCACGTGGCTGTCATGCACTGATCACGTGGATATCATGCACTGATCACGTGGCTGATCACACACGTATCACATGACTGATCATGCACTGATCACGTGGCTATCATGCACTGATCACGTGGCTATCATGCACTGATCACGTGGCTGATCATGCACTGATCACGTAGCTATCATGCACTGATCACGTGACTGATCATGCACTGATCACGTAATTGATCATGCACTGATCACGTGGCTGATCATGCACTGATCACGTGGCTGATCATGCACTGATCACGTGACTGATCATGCACTGATCACGTGACTGATCATGCACTGATCACGTGGCTATCATGCACTGATCACGTGGCTGATCATGCACTGATCACGTGACTGATCATGCACTGATCACGTGGCTGATCATGCACTGATCACGTGACTGATCATGCACTGATCACGTGGCTATCATGCACTGATCACGTGGCTGATCATGCACTGATCACGCAGCTACCATGCACTGATCACGTGGCTGATCATGCACTGATCACGTGACTGATCATGCACTGATCACGTGGCTATCATGCACTGATCACGTGGCTGATCATGCACTGATCACGTGGCTGATCACACACTGTCACGTGACATATCATGCACTGATCACGTGGCACTCATGCACTGATCACGTGGCTGATCATACTCTGCTCACGTAACTCATGCACACATCACGTGGCTATCATGCACTGATCACGTGGCTGTCATGGAATGATCACGTAGCAACCATATACTGGTCACGTGACTGATCATGCACTGATCACGTGAATGATCATGCACTGTTCACGTGACTGATCATGCACTGATCACGTGACTGATCATGCACTGATCACGTGGCTATCATGCACTGATCACGTGGCTGATCATGCACGATCACGTAGCAACCATGTACTGGTCACGTGACTGATCATGCACTGATCACGTAATTGATCATGCACTGATCACGTGGCTCATCATGCACTGATCACGTGGCTGATCACACATGTATCACGTGACTGATCATGCACTGATCACGTGGCTCTCATGCACTGATCACGTGGCTGTCATGCACTGATCACGTGGATATCATGCACTGATCACGTGGCTGATCACACACGTATCACATGACTGATCATGCACTGATCACGTGGCTATCATGCACTGATCACGTGGCTATCATGCACTGATCACGTGGCTGATCATGCAATGATCACGTAGCTACCATGCACTGATCACGTGACTGATCATGCACTGATCACGTAATTGATCATGCACTGATCACGTGGCTGATCATGCACTGATCACGTGGCTGATCATACACTGATCACGTGACTGATCATGCACTGATCACGTGACTGATCATGCACTGATCACGTGGCTATCATGCACTGATCACGTGGCTGATCATACACTGATCACGTGACTGATCATGCACTGATCACGTGGCTGATCATGCACTGATCACGTGACTGATCATGCACTGATCACGTGGCTGATCATGCACTGATCACGTGACTGATCATGCACTGATCACGTGACTGATCATGCACTGATCACGTGGCTATCATGCACTGCTCACGTGGCTGATCATGCCATGATCACGCAGCTACCATGTACTGGTCACATGACTGATCATGCACTGATCACGTGACTGATCATGCAGTGATCACGTGGCTATCATGCACTACTCACGTGGCTGATCATGCAATGATCATGTAGCTACCATGTACAGGTCACGTGAATGATCATACACCCATCAGGTGACTGATCATGCACTGATCACGTGGCTATCATGCACTGATCACGAGACTGATCATGCACTGATCACGTCTATATCATGCACTGATCACATGACTGCCCATGCACTGATCACGTGGATGATCATACACTAATCATGTGACAGATCATGCACTGATCACGTGGCTGATCATGCACTGATACCGTGACTGAGCATGGACTGATCACATGACTATCATGTAGTGATCACGTGACTTAATGGCGCTGATCATGTGACTGATCATGCGCTGATCATGTTTGCTATCATACACTGATCATGTGCCTCTGGAGGCAATAAACAAAGAGCTGAGTAGGCACGAATCAAACAGTCAGCAGGCAATAATCATGGAACTCAGGTGTGAGGAATCATGCTGCTCAGCTGGCAATAATCAAGCAGCTGAGCAGGCAGGAATTACGCAGCACAGCTGGCAATTGTCAAGCAGATGACAGGCAGGAATCGTGCAGCTCAGCTGGCAATTGTCAAGCAGATGAGCAGACAGTAATCACGCAGCTCAGCAGGCCCAGATCACGTGACTGAGCATGCACTGTTCACGTGGCTGATCATGCACTGATCACGTGCTGATCATGCACTGATCACGTGCTATCATGCACTGATCACGTGGCTGATCATGCACTGATCACGTGTTGATCATGCACTGATCACGTGGCTGATCATGCACTGATCACGTGGCTGATCATGCACTGATCACGTGACTGATCATGCACTGATCACGTGGCTGATCATGCACTGATCACGTGGCTGATCATGCACTGATCACGTGGATATCATGCACTGATCACGTGGCTGATCATGCACTGATCACGTGACTGATCATGCACTGATCACGTGGCTATCATGCACTGATCACGTGGCTATCATGCACTGATCACGTGGCTGATCATGCACTGATCACGTAGCTACCATGTACTGGTCACGTGACTGATCATGCACTGATCACGTAATTGATCATGCACTGATCACGTGGCTGATCATGCACTGATCACGTGGCTGATCATGCACTGATCACGTGGCTGATCATGCACTGATCACGTGACTGATCATGCACTGATCACGTGGCTATCATGCACTGATCACGTGGCTGATCATGCACTGATCACGTGGCTGATCATGCACTGATCACGTGGCTGATCATGCACTGATCACGTGGCTGATCATGCACTGATCACGTGACTGATCATGCACTGATCACGTGGCATCATGCACTGATCACGTGGCTGATCATGCACTGATCACGTGACTCATGCACTGATCACGTGGCTATCATGCACTGATCACGTGGCTGATCATGCACTGATCACGTGGCTATCATGCACTGATCACGTGACTGATCATGCACTGATCACGTGGCTGATCATGCACTGATCACGTGACTGATCATGCACTGATCACGTGACTGATCATGCACTGATCACGTGGCTATCATGCACTGATCACGTGGCTGATCATGCACTGATCACGTAGCTACCATGCACTGATCACGTGACTGATCATGCACTGATCACGTGACTGATCATGCACTGATCACGTGGCTATCATGCACTGATCACGTGGCTGATCATGCACTGATCACGTGACTGATCATGCACTGATCACGTGGCTGATCATGCACTGATCACGTGGCTGATCATGCACTGATCACGTGACTGATCATGCACTGATCACGTGGCTATCATGCACTGATCACGTGGCTGATCATGCCATGATCACGCAGCTACCATGTACTGGTCACATGACTGATCATGCACTGATCACGTGACTGATCATGCACTGATCACGTGGCTATCATGCACTACTCACGTGGCTGATCATGCAATGATCATGTAGCTACCATGTACAGGTCACGTGAATGATCATACACCCATCAGGTGACTGATCATGCACTGATCACGTGGCTATCATGCACTGATCACGTGACTGATCATGCACTGATCACGTCTATATCATGCACTGATCACATGACTGCCCATGCACTGATCACGTGGATGATCATACACTAATCACGTGACAGATCATGCACTGATCACGTGGCTGATCATGCACTGATACCGTGACTGAGCATGGACTGATCACATGACTATCATGTACTGATCACGTGACTTAATGGCACTGATCATGTGACTGATCATGCACTGATCATGTTTGCTATCATACACTGATCATGTGCCTCTGGAGGCAATAAACAAAGAGCTGAGTAGGCACGAATCAAACAGTCAGCAGGCAATAATCATGGAACTCAGGTGTGAGGAATCATGCTGCTCAGCTGGCAATAATCAAGCAGCTGAGCAGGCAGGAATTACGCAGCACAGCTGGCAATTGTCAAGCAGATGAGCAGACAGTAATCACGCAGCTCAGCAGGCAAGATCACGTGACTGAGCATGCACTGTTCACGTGGCTGATCATGCACTGATCACGTGATGATCATGCACTGATCACGTGGCTGATCATGCACTGATCACGTGGCTGATCACACTGATCACGTGACTGATCATGCACTGATCACGTGGCTGATCATGCACTGATCACGTGGCTGATCATGCACTGATCACGTGGCTATCATGCACTGATCACGTGGCTGATCACACACTGATCACGTGACTGATCATGCACTGATCACGTGGCTATCATGCACTGATCACGTGGCTGATCATGCACTGATCACGTGTCTGATCATGCACTGATCACGTGGCTATCATGCACTGCTCACGTGGCTGATCATGCCATGATCACGCAGCTACCATGTACTGGTCACATGACTGATCATGCACTGATCACGTGACTGATCATGCAGTGATCACGTGGCTATCATGCACTACTCACGTGGCTGATCATGCAATGATCATGTAGCTACCATGTACAGGTCACGTGAATGATCATACACCCATCAGGTGACTGATCATGCACTGATCACGTGGCTATCATGCACTGATCACGAGACTGATCATGCACTGATCACGTCTATATCATGCACTGATCACATGACTGCCCATGCACTGATCACGTGGATGATCATACACTAATCTTGTGACAGATCATGCACTGATCACGTGGCTGATCATGCACTGATACCGTGACTGAGCATGGACTGATCACATGACTATCATGTAGTGATCACGTGACTTAATGGCGCTGATCATGTGACTGATCATGCGCTGATCATGTTTGCTATCATACACTGATCATGTGCCTCTGGAGGCAATAAACAAAGAGCTGAGTAGGCACGAATCAAACAGTCAGCAGGCAATAATCATGGAACTCAGCTGTGAGGAATCATGCTGCTCAGCTGGCAATAATCAAGCAGCTGAGCAGGCAGGAATTACGCAGCACAGCTGGCAATTGTCAAGCAGATGACAGGCAGGAATCGTGCAGCTCAGCTGGCAATTGTCAAGCAGATGAGCAGACAGTAATCACGCAGCTCAGCAGGCCCAGATCACGTGACTGAGCATGCACTGTTCACGTGGCTGATCATACACTGATCACGTGATGATCATGCACTGATCACTTGGATATCATGCACTGATCACGTGGCTGATCATACACTGTTCACGTGTCTGACCATGCACTGATCACGTGGCTGATCATACACTGCTCACGTAACTGATCATGCACTGATCACGTGGCTATCATGCACTGATCACGTGGCTGAACATGCACTGTTCACGTGGCTGATCACACACCTGTCACGTGACATATCATGCACTGATCACGTGGCACTCATGCACTGATCACGTGGCTGATCATACTCTGCTCACGTAACTCATGCACACATCACGTGGCTATCATGCACTGCTCACGTGGCTCGTCATGGAATGATCACGTAGCTACCATATACTGGTCACGTGACTGATCATGCACAGATCACGTAAATGATCATGCACTGTTCACGTGACTGATCATGTACTGATCACGTGACTGATCATGCACTGATCACGTGGCTATCATGCTCTGCTCACGTGGCTGATCATGCAACGATCACGTAGCAACCATGTACTGGTCACGTGACTGATCATGCACTGATCACGTAATTGATCCTGCACTGATCACGTGGCTCATCATGCACTGATCACGTGGCTGATCACACATGTATCACGTGACTGATCATGCACTGATCACGTGGCTCTCATGCACTGATCACGTGGCTGTCATGCACTGATCACGTGGATATCATGCACTGATCACGTGGCTGATCACACACGTATCACATGACTGATCATGCACTGATCACGTGGCTATCATGCACTGATCACGTGGCTATCATGCACTGATCACGTGGCTGATCATGCAATGATCACGTAGCTACCATGTACTGGTCACGTGACTGATCATGCACTGATCACGTAATTGATCATGCACTGATCACGTGGCTGATCATGCACTGATCACGTGGCTGATCATGCACTGATCACGTAACTGATCATGCACTGATCACGTGACTGATCATGCACTGATCACGTGGCTATCATGCACTGATCACGTGGCTGATCATGCACTGATCACGTGACTGATCATGCACTGATCACGTGGCTGATCATGCACTGATCACGTGACTGATCATGCACTGATCACGTGGCTGATCATGCACTGATCACGTGACTGATCATGCACTGATCACGTGACTGATCATGCACTGATCACGTGGCTATCATGCACTGATCACGTGGCTGATCATGCATGATCACGCAGCTACCATGTACTGGTCACATGACTGATCATGCACTGATCACGTGACTGATCATGCACTGATCACGTGGCTATCATGCACTACTCACGTGGCTGATCATGCAATGATCATGTAGCTACCATGTACAGGTCACGTGAATGATCATACACCCATCAGGTGACTGATCATGCACTGATCACGTGGCTATCATGCACGGATCACGAGACTGATCATGCACTGATCACGTCTATATCATGCACTGATCACATGACTGCCCATGCACTGATCACGTGGATGATCATACACTGATCACGTGACAGATCATGCACTGATCACGTGGCTGATCATGCACTGATACCGTGACTGAGCATGGACTGATCACATGACTATCATGTAGTGATCACGTGACTTAATGGCGCTGATCAAGTGACTGATCATGCTCTGATCATGTTTGCTATCATTCACTGATCATGTGCCTCTGGAGGCAATGAACAAAGAGCTGAGTAGGCACGAATCAAACAGTCAGCAGGCAATAATCATGGAACTCAGGTGTGAGGAATCATGCTGCTCAGCTGGCAATAATCAAGCAGCTGAGCAGGCAGGAATTACACAGCACAGCTGGCAATTGTCAAGCAGTTGACAGGCAGGAATCGTGCAGCTCAGCTGGCAATTGTCAAGCAGATGAGCAGACAGTAATCACGCAGCTCAGCAGGCCCTGATCACGTGACTGAGCATGCACTGTTCACGTGGCTGATCATACACTGATCACGTGATGATCATGCACTGATCACGTGGCTATCATGCACTGATCACGTGGCTGATCATACACTGATCACGTGACTGATCATGCACTGATCACGTGGCTGATCATGCACTGATCACGTGGCTGATCATGCACTGATCACGTGGCTATCATGCACTGATCACGTGGCTGATCACACACGATCACGTGACTGATCATGCACTGATCACGTGGCTATCATGCACTGATCACGTGGCTGATCATGCACTGATCACGTGACTGATCATGCACTGATCACGTGGCTATCATGCACTGCTCACGTGGCTGATCATGCCATGATCACGCAGCTACCATGTACTGGTCACATGACTGATCATGCACTGATCACGTGACTGATCATGCACTGATCACGTGGCTATCATGCACTACTCACGTGGCTGATCATGCAATGATCATGTAGCTACCATGTACAGGTCACGTGAATGATCATACACCCATCAGGTGACTGATCATGCACTGATCACGTGGCTATCATGCACTGATCACGAGACTGATCATGCACTGATCACGTCTATATCATGCACTGATCACATGACTGCCCATGCACTGATCACGTGGATGATCATACACTAATCATGTGACAGATCATGCACTGATCACGTGGCTGATCATGCACTGATACCGTGACTGAGCATGGACTGATCACATGACTATCATGTAGTGATCACGTGACTTAATGGCGCTGATCATGTGACTGATCATGCGCTGATCATGTTTGCTATCATACACTGATCATGTGCCTCTGGAGGCAATAAACAAAGAGCTGAGTAGGCACGAATCAAACAGTCAGCAGGCAATAATCATGGAACTCAGGTGTGAGGAATCATGCTGCTCAGCTGGCAATAATCAAGCAGCTGAGCAGGCAGGAATTACGCAGCACAGCTGGCAATTGTCAAGCAGATGACAGGCAGGAATCGTGCAGCTCAGCTGGCAATTGTCAAGCAGATGAGCAGACAGTAATCACGCAGCTCAGCAGGCCCAGATCACGTGACTGAGCATGCACTGTTCACGTGGCTGATCATACACTGATCACGTGATGATCATGCACTGATCACTTGGATATCATGCACTGATCACGTGGCTGATCATACACTGTTCACGTGTCTGACCATGCACTGATCACGTGGCTGATCATACACTGCTCACGTAACTGATCATGCACTGATCACGTGGCTATCATGCACTGATCACGTGGCTGAACATGCACTGTTCACGTGGCTGATCACACACCTGTCACGTGACATATCATGCACTGATCACGTGGCACTCATGCACTGATCACGTGGCTGATCATACTCTGCTCACGTAACTCATGCACACATCACGTGGCTATCATGCACTGCTCACGTGGCTCGTCATGGAATGATCACGTAGCAACCATATACTGGTCACGTGACTGATCATGCAAAGATCACGTAAATGATCATGCACTGTTCACGTGACTGATCATGTACTGATCACGTGACTGATCATGCACTGATCACGTGGCTATCATGCTCTGCTCACGTGGCTGATCATGCAACGATCACGTAGCAACCATGTACTGGTCACGTGACTGATCATGCACTGATCACGTAATTGATCCTGCACTGATCACGTGGCTCATCATGCACTGATCACGTGGCTGATCACACATGTATCACGTGACTGATCATGCACTGATCACGTGGCTCTCATGCACTGATCACGTGGCTGTCATGCACTGATCACGTGGATATCATGCACTGATCACGTGGCTGATCACACACGTATCACATGACTGATCATGCACTGATCACGTGGCTATCATGCACTGATCACGTGGCTATCATGCACTGATCACGTGGCTGATCATGCAATGATCACGTAGCTACCATGTACTGGTCACGTGACTGATCATGCACTGATCACGTAATTGATCATGCACTGATCATGTGGCTGATCATGCACTGATCACGTGGCTGATCATGCACTGATCACATAACTGATCATGCACTGATCACGTGACTGATCATGCACTGATCACGTGGCTATCATGCACTGATCACGTGGCTGACATACACTGATCACGTGCCTGGTCATGCACTGATCACGTGGCTGATCATGCACTGATCACGTGACTGATCATGCACTGATCACGTGGCTGATCATGCACTGATCACGTGACTGATCATGCACTGATCACGTGTCTGATCATGCACTGATCACGTGGCTATCATGCACTGCTCACGTGGCTGATCATGCCATGATCACGCAGCTACCATGTACTGGTCACATGACTGATCATGCACTGATCACGTGACTGATCATGCAGTGATCACGTGGCTATCATGCACTACTCACGTGGCTGATCATGCAATGATCATGTAGCTACCATGTACAGGTCACGTGAATGATCATACACCCATCAGGTGACTGATCATGCACTGATCACGTGGCTATCATGCACTGATCACGAGACTGATCATGCACTGATCACGTCTATATCATGCACTGATCACATGACTGCCCATGCACTGATCACGTGGATGATCATACACTAATCTTGTGACAGATCATGCACTGATCACGTGGCTGATCATGCACTGATACCGTGACTGAGCATGGACTGATCACATGACTATCATGTAGTGATCACGTGACTTAATGGCGCTGATCATGTGACTGATCATGCGCTGATCATGTTTGCTATCATACACTGATCATGTGCCTCTGGAGGCAATAAACAAAGAGCTGAGTAGGCACGAATCAAACAGTCAGCAGGCAATAATCATGGAACTCAGGTGTGAGGAATCATGCTGCTCAGCTGGCAATAATCAAGCAGCTGAGCAGGCAGGAATTACGCAGCACAGCTGGCAATTGTCAAGCAGATGACAGGCAGGAATCGTGCAGCTCAGCTGGCAATTGTCAAGCAGATGAGCAGACAGTAATCACGCAGCTCAGCAGGCCCAGATCACGTGACTGAGCATGCACTGTTCACGTGGCTGATCATACACTGATCACGTGATGATCATGCACTGATCACTTGGATATCATGCACTGATCACGTGGCTGATCATACACTGTTCACGTGTCTGACCATGCACTGATCACGTGGCTGATCATACACTGCTCACGTAACTGATCATGCACTGATCACGTGGCTATCATGCACTGATCACGTGGCTGAACATGCACTGTTCACGTGGCTGATCACACACCTGTCACGTGACATATCATGCACTGATCACGTGGCACTCATGCACTGATCACGTGGCTGATCATACTCTGCTCACGTAACTCATGCACACATCACGTGGCTATCATGCACTGCTCACGTGGCTCGTCATGGAATGATCACGTAGCAACCATATACTGGTCACGTGACTGATCATGCAAGATCACGTAAATGATCATGCACTGTTCACGTGACTGATCATGTACTGATCACGTGACTGATCATGCACTGATCACGTGGCTATCATGCTCTGCTCACGTGGCTGATCATGCAACGATCACGTAGCAACCATGTACTGGTCACGTGACTGATCATGCACTGATCACGTAATTGATCCTGCACTGATCACGTGGCTCATCATGCACTGATCACGTGGCTGATCACACATGTATCACGTGACTGATCATGCACTGATCACGTGGCTCTCATGCACTGATCACGTGGCTGTCATGCACTGATCACGTGGATATCATGCACTGATCACGTGGCTGATCACACACGTATCACATGACTGATCATGCACTGATCACGTGGCTATCATGCACTGATCACGTGGCTGATCATGCACTGATCACGTGTCTGATCATGCACTGATCACGTGGCTATCATGCACTGCTCACGTGGCTGATCATGCCATGATCACGCAGCTACCATGTACTGGTCACATGACTGATCATGCACTGATCACGTGACTGATCATGCAGTGATCACGTGGCTATCATGCACTACTCACGTGGCTGATCATGCAATGATCATGTAGCTACCATGTACAGGTCACGTGAATGATCATACACCCATCAGGTGACTGATCATGCACTGATCACGTGGCTATCATGCACTGATCACGAGACTGATCATGCACTGATCACGTCTATATCATGCACTGATCACATGACTGCCCGTGCACTGATCACGTGGATGATCATACACTAATCTTGTGACAGATCATGCACTGATCACGTGGCTGATCATGCACTGATACCGTGACTGAGCATGGACTGATCACATGACTATCATGTAGTGATCACGTGACTTAATGGCGCTGATCATGTGACTGATCATGCGCTGATCATGTTTGCTATCATACACTGATCATGTGCCTCTGGAGGCAATAAACAAAGAGCTGAGTAGGCACGAATCAAACAGTCAGCAGGCAATAATCATGGAACTCAGGTGTGAGGAATCATGCTGCTCAGCTGGCAATAATCAAGCAGCTGAGCAGGCAGGAATTACGCAGCACAGCTGGCAATTGTCAAGCAGATGACAGGCAGGAATCGTGCAGCTCAGCTGGCAATTGTCAAGCAGATGAGCAGACAGTAATCACGCAGCTCAGCAGGCCCAGATCACGTGACTGAGCATGCACTGTTCACGTGGCTGATCATACACTGATCACGTGATGATCATGCACTGATCACTTGGATATCATGCACTGATCACGTGGCTGATCATACACTGTTCACGTGTCTGACCATGCACTGATCACGTGGCTGATCATACACTGCTCACGTAACTGATCATGCACTGATCACGTGGCTATCATGCACTGATCACGTGGCTGAACATGCACTGTTCACGTGGCTGATCACACACCTGTCACGTGACATATCATGCACTGATCACGTGGCACTCATGCACTGATCACGTGGCTGATCATACTCTGCTCACGTAACTCATGCACACATCACGTGGCTATCATGCACTGCTCACGTGGCTCGTCATGGAATGATCACGTAGCAACCATATACTGGTCACGTGACTGATCATGCAAAGATCACGTAAATGATCATGCACTGTTCACGTGACTGATCATGTACTGATCACGTGACTGATCATGCACTGATCACGTGGCTATCATGCTCTGCTCACGTGGCTGATCATGCAACGATCACGTAGCAACCATGTACTGGTCACGTGACTGATCATGCACTGATCACGTAATTGATCCTGCACTGATCACGTGGCTCATCATGCACTGATCACGTGGCTGATCACACATGTATCACGTGACTGATCATGCACTGATCCGTGGCTCTCATGCACTGATCACGTGGCTGTCATGCACTGATCACGTGGATATCATGCACTGATCACGTGGCTGATCACACACGTATCACATGACTGATCATGCACTGATCACGTGGCTATCATGCACTGATCACGTGGCTATCATGCACTGATCACGTGGCTGATCATGCAATGATCACGTAGCTACCATGTACTGGTCACGTGACTGATCATGCACTGATCACGTAATTGATCATGCACTGATCATGTGGCTGATCATGCACTGATCACGTGGCTGATCATGCACTGATCACGTAACTGATCATGCACTGATCACGTGACTGATCATGCACTGATCACGTGGCTATCATGCACTGATCACGTGGCTGATCATACACTGATCACGTGCCTGATCATGCACTGATCACGTGGCTGATCATGCACTGATCACGTGACTGATCATGCACTGATCACGTGGCTGATCATGCACTGATCACGTGACTGATCATGCACTGATCACGTGACTGATCATGCACTGATCACGTGGCTATCATGCACTGATCACGTGGCTGATCATGCCATGATCACGCAGCTACCATGTACTGGTCACATGACTGATCATGCACTGATCACGTGACTGATCATGCACTGATCACGTGGCTATCATGCACTACTCACGTGGCTGATCATGCAATGATCATGTAGCTACCATGTACAGGTCACGTGAATGATCATACACCCATCAGGTGACTGATCATGCACTGATCACGTGGCTATCATGCACTGATCACGAGACTGATCATGCACTGATCACGTCTATATCATGCACTGATCACATGACTGCCCATGCACTGATCACGTGGATGATCATACACTAATCTTGTGACAGATCATGCACTGATCACGTGGCTGATCATGCACTGATACCGTGACTGAGCATGGACTGATCACATGACTATCATGTAGTGATCACGTGACTTAATGGCGCTGATCATGTGACTGATCATGCGCTGATCATGTTTGCTATCATACACTGATCATGTGCCTCTGGAGGCAATAAACAAAGAGCTGAGTAGGCACGAATCAAACAGTCAGCAGGCAATAATCATGGAACTCAGGTGTGAGGAATCATGCTGCTCAGCTGGCAATAATCAAGCAGCTGAGCAGGCAGGAATTACGCAGCACAGCTGGCAATTGTCAAGCAGATGACAGGCAGGAATCGTGCAGCTCAGCTGGCAATTGTCAAGCAGATGAGCAGACAGTAATCACGCAGCTCAGCAGGCCCTGATCACGTGACTGAGCATGCACTGTTCACGTGGCTGATCATACACTGATCACGTGATGATCATGCACTGATCACGTGGCTATCATGCACTGATCACGTGGCTGATCATACACTGATCACGTGACTGATCATGCACTGATCACGTGGCTGATCATGCACTGATCACGTGGCTGATCATGCACTGATCACGTGGCTATCATGCACTGATCACGTGGCTGATCACACACTGATCACGTGACTGATCATGCACTGATCACGTGGCTATCATGCACTGATCACGTGGCTGATCATGCACTGATCACGTGACTGATCATGCACTGATCACGTGGCTATCATGCACTGCTCACGTGGCTGATCATGCCATGATCACGCAGCTACCATGTACTGGTCACATGACTGATCATGCACTGATCACGTGACTGATCATGCAGTGATCACGTGGCTATCATGCACTACTCACGTGGCTGATCATGCAATGATCATGTAGCTACCATGTACAGGTCACGTGAATGATCATACACCCATCAGGTGACTGATCATGCACTGATCACGTGGCTATCATGCACTGATCACGAGACTGATCATGCACTGATCACGTCTATATCATGCACTGATCACATGACTGCCCATGCACTGATCACGTGGATGATCATACACTAATCATGTGACAGATCATGCACTGATCACGTGGCTGATCATGCACTGATACCGTGACTGAGCATGGACTGATCACATGACTATCATGTAGTGATCACGTGACTTAATGGCGCTGATCATGTGACTGATCATGCGCTGATCATGTTTGCTATCATACACTGATCATGTGCCTCTGGAGGCAATAAACAAAGAGCTGAGTAGGCACGAATCAAACAGTCAGCAGGCAATAATCATGGAACTCAGCTGTGAGGAATCATGCTGCTCAGCTGGCAATAATCAAGCAGCTGAGCAGGCAGGAATTACGCAGCACAGCTGGCAATTGTCAAGCAGATGACAGGCAGGAATCGTGCAGCTCAGCTGGCAATTGTCAAGCAGATGAGCAGACAGTAATCACGCAGCTCAGCAGGCCCAGATCACGTGACTGAGCATGCACTGTTCACGTGGCTGATCATACACTGATCACGTGATGATCATGCACTGATCACTTGGATATCATGCACTGATCACGTGGCTGATCATACACTGTTCACGTGTCTGACCATGCACTGATCACGTGGCTGATCATACACTGCTCACGTAACTGATCATGCACTGATCACGTGGCTATCATGCACTGATCACGTGGCTGAACATGCACTGTTCACGTGGCTGATCACACACCTGTCACGTGACATATCATGCACTGATCACGTGGCACTCATGCACTGATCACGTGGCTGATCATACTCTGCTCACGTAACTCATGCACACATCACGTGGCTATCATGCACTGCTCACGTGGCTCGTCATGGAATGATCACGTAGCAACCATATACTGGTCACGTGACTGATCATGCACAGATCACGTAAATGATCATGCACTGTTCACGTGACTGATCATGTACTGATCACGTGACTGATCATGCACTGATCACGTGGCTATCATGCTCTGCTCACGTGGCTGATCATGCAACGATCACGTAGCAACCATGTACTGGTCACGTGACTGATCATGCACTGATCACGTAATTGATCCTGCACTGATCACGTGGCTCATCATGCACTGATCACGTGGCTGATCACACATGTATCACGTGACTGATCATGCACTGATCACGTGGCTCTCATGCACTGATCACGTGGCTGTCATGCACTGATCACGTGGATATCATGCACTGATCACGTGGCTGATCACACACGTATCACATGACTGATCATGCACTGATCACGTGGCTATCATGCACTGATCACGTGGCTATCATGCACTGATCACGTGGCTGATCATGCAATGATCACGTAGCTACCATGTACTGGTCACGTGACTGATCATGCACTGATCACGTAATTGATCATGCACTGATCATGTGGCTGATCATGCACTGATCACGTGGCTGATCATACACTGATCACGTAACTGATCATGCACTGATCACGTGACTGATCATGCACTGATCACGTGGCTATCATGCACTGATCACGTGGCTGACATACACTGATCACGTGCCTGATCATGCACTGATCACGTGGCTGATCATGCACTGATCACGTGACTGATCATGCACTGATCACGTGGCTGATCATGCACTGATCACGTGACTGATCATGCACTGATCACGTGTCTGATCATGCACTGATCACGTGGCTATCATGCACTGCTCACGTGGCTGATCATGCCATGATCACGCAGCTACCATGTACTGGTCACATGACTGATCATGCACTGATCACGTGACTGATCATGCAGTGATCACGTGGCTATCATGCACTACTCACGTGGCTGATCATGCAATGATCATGTAGCTACCATGTACAGGTCACGTGAATGATCATACACCCATCAGGTGACTGATCATGCACTGATCACGTGGCTATCATGCACTGATCACGAGACTGATCATGCACTGATCACGTCTATATCATGCACTGATCACATGACTGCCCATGCACTGATCACGTGGATGATCATACACTAATCTTGTGACAGATCATGCACTGATCACGTGGCTGATCATGCACTGATACCGTGACTGAGCATGGACTGATCACATGACTATCATGTAGTGATCACGTGACTTAATGGCGCTGATCATGTGACTGATCATGCGCTGATCATGTTTGCTATCATACACTGATCATGTGCCTCTGGAGGCAATAAACAAAGAGCTGAGTAGGCACGAATCAAACAGTCAGCAGGCAATAATCATGGAACTCAGGTGTGAGGAATCATGCTGCTCAGCTGGCAATAATCAAGCAGCTGAGCAGGCAGGAATTACGCAGCACAGCTGGCAATTGTCAAGCAGATGACAGGCAGGAATCGTGCAGCTCAGCTGGCAATTGTCAAGCAGATGAGCAGACAGTAATCACGCAGCTCAGCAGGCCCAGATCACGTGACTGAGCATGCACTGTTCACGTGGCTGATCATACACTGATCACGTGATGATCATGCACTGATCACTTGGATATCATGCACTGATCACGTGGCTGATCATACACTGTTCACGTGTCTGACCATGCACTGATCACGTGGCTGATCATACACTGCTCACGTAACTGATCATGCACTGATCACGTGGCTATCATGCACTGATCACGTGGCTGAACATGCACTGTTCACGTGGCTGATCACACACCTGTCACGTGACATATCATGCACTGATCACGTGGCACTCATGCACTGATCACGTGGCTGATCATACTCTGCTCACGTAACTCATGCACACATCACGTGGCTATCATGCACTGCTCACGTGGCTCGTCATGGAATGATCACGTAGCAACCATATACTGGTCACGTGACTGATCATGCACAGATCACGTAAATGATCATGCACTGTTCACGTGACTGATCATGTACTGATCACGTGACTGATCATGCACTGATCACGTGGCTATCATGCTCTGCTCACGTGGCTGATCATGCAACGATCACGTAGCAACCATGTACTGGTCACGTGACTGATCATGCACTGATCACGTAATTGATCCTGCACTGATCACGTGGCTCATCATGCACTGATCACGTGGCTGATCACACATGTATCACGTGACTGATCATGCACTGATCACGTGGCTCTCATGCACTGATCACGTGGCTGTCATGCACTGATCACGTGGATATCATGCACTGATCACGTGGCTGATCACACACGTATCACATGACTGATCATGCACTGATCACGTGGCTATCATGCACTGATCACGTGGCTGATCATGCACTGATCACGTGTCTGATCATGCACTGATCACGTGGCTATCATGCACTGCTCACGTGGCTGATCATGCCATGATCACGCAGCTACCATGTACTGGTCACATGACTGATCATGCACTGATCACGTGACTGATCATGCAGTGATCACGTGGCTATCATGCACTACTCACGTGGCTGATCATGCAATGATCATGTAGCTACCATGTACAGGTCACGTGAATGATCATACACCCATCAGGTGACTGATCATGCACTGATCACGTGGCTATCATGCACTGATCACGAGACTGATCATGCACTGATCACGTCTATATCATGCACTGATCACATGACTGCCCGTGCACTGATCACGTGGATGATCATACACTAATCTTGTGACAGATCATGCACTGATCACGTGGCTGATCATGCACTGATACCGTGACTGAGCATGGACTGATCACATGACTATCATGTAGTGATCACGTGACTTAATGGCGCTGATCATGTGACTGATCATGCGCTGATCATGTTTGCTATCATACACTGATCATGTGCCTCTGGAGGCAATAAACAAAGAGCTGAGTAGGCACGAATCAAACAGTCAGCAGGCAATAATCATGGAACTCAGGTGTGAGGAATCATGCTGCTCAGCTGGCAATAATCAAGCAGCTGAGCAGGCAGGAATTACGCAGCACAGCTGGCAATTGTCAAGCAGATGACAGGCAGGAATCGTGCAGCTCAGCTGGCAATTGTCAAGCAGATGAGCAGACAGTAATCACGCAGCTCAGCAGGCCCAGATCACGTGACTGAGCATGCACTGTTCACGTGGCTGATCATACACTGATCACGTGATGATCATGCACTGATCACTTGGATATCATGCACTGATCACGTGGCTGATCATACACTGTTCACGTGTCTGACCATGCACTGATCACGTGGCTGATCATACACTGCTCACGTAACTGATCATGCACTGATCACGTGGCTATCATGCACTGATCACGTGGCTGAACATGCACTGTTCACGTGGCTGATCACACACCTGTCACGTGACATATCATGCACTGATCACGTGGCACTCATGCACTGATCACGTGGCTGATCATACTCTGCTCACGTAACTCATGCACACATCACGTGGCTATCATGCACTGCTCACGTGGCTCGTCATGGAATGATCACGTAGCAACCATATACTGGTCACGTGACTGATCATGCACAGATCACGTAAATGATCATGCACTGTTCACGTGACTGATCATGTACTGATCACGTGACTGATAATGCACTGATCACGTGGCTATCATGCTCTGCTCACGTGGCTGATCATGCAACGATCACGTAGCAACCATGTACTGGTCACGTGACTGATCATGCACTGATCACGTAATTGATCCTGCACTGATCACGTGGCTCATCATGCACTGATCACGTGGCTGATCACACATGTATCACGTGACTGATCATGCACTGATCCCGTGGCTCTCATGCACTGATCACGTGGCTGTCATGCACTGATCACGTGGATATCATGCACTGATCACGTGGCTGATCACACACGTATCACATGACTGATCATGCACTGATCACGTGGCTATCATGCACTGATCACGTGGCTATCATGCACTGATCACGTGGCTGATCATGCAATGATCACGTAGCTACCATGTACTGGTCACGTGACTGATCATGCACTGATCACGTAATTGATCATGCACTGATCACGTGGCTGATCATGCACTGATCACGTGGCTGATCATACACTGATCATAACTGATCATGCACTGATCACGTGACTGATCATGCACTGATCACGTGGCTATCATGCACTGATCACTTGGCTGATCATACACTGATCACTGATCATGCACTGATCACGTGGCTGATCATGCACTGATCACGTGACTGATCATGCACTGATCACGTGGCTGATCATGCACTGATCACGTGACTGATCATGCACTGATCACGTGACTGATCATGCACTGATCACGTGGCTATCATGCACTGATCACGTGGCTGATCATGCATGATCACGCAGCTACCATGTACTGGTCACATGACTGATCATGCACTGATCACGTGACTGATCATGCACTGATCACGTGGCTATCATGAACTACTCACGTGGCTGATCATGCAATGATCATGTAGCTACCATGTACAGGTCACGTGAATGATCATACACCCATCAGGTGACTGATCATGCACTGATCACGTGGCTATCATGCACTGATCACGAGACTGATCATGCACTGATCACGTCTATATCATGCACTGATCACATGACTGCCCATGCACTGATCACGTGGATGATCATACACTAATCTTGTGACAGATCATGCACTGATCACGTGGCTGATCATGCACTGATACCGTGACTGAGCATGGACTGATCACATGACTATCATGTAGTGATCACGTGACTTAATGGCGCTGATCATGTGACTGATCATGCGCTGATCATGTTTGCTATCATACACTGATCATGTGCCTCTGGAGGCAATAAACAAAGAGCTGAGTAGGCACGAATCAAACAGTCAGCAGGCAATAATCATGGAACACAGGTGTGAGGAATCATGCTGCTCAGCTGGCAATAATCAAGCAGCTGAGCAGGCAGGAATTACGCAGCACAGCTGGCAATTGTCAAGCAGATGACAGGCAGGAATCGTGCAGCTCAGCTGGCAATTGTCAAGCAGATGAGCAGACAGTAATCACGCAGCTCAGCAGGCCCTGATCACGTGACTGAGCATGCACTGTTCACGTGGCTGATCATACACTGATCACGTGATGATCATGCACTGATCACGTGGCTATCATGCACTGATCACGTGGCTGATCATACACTGATCACGTGACTGATCATGCACTGATCACGTGGCTGATCATGCACTGATCACGTGGCTGATCATGCACTGATCACGTGGCTATCATGCACTGATCACGTGGCTGATCACACTGATCACGTGACTGATCATGCACTGATCACGTGGCTATCATGCACTGATCACGTGGCTGATCATGCACTGATCACGTGACTGATCATGCACTGATCACGTGGCTATCATGCACTGCTCACGTGGCTGATCATGCCATGATCACGCAGCTACCATGTACTGGTCACATGACTGATCATGCACTGATCACGTGACTGATCATGCAGTGATCACGTGGCTATCATGCACTACTCACGTGGCTGATCATGCAATGATCATGTAGCTACCATGTACAGGTCACGTGAATGATCATACACCCATCAGGTGACTGATCATGCACTGATCACGTGGCTATCATGCACTGATCACGAGACTGATCATGCACTGATCACGTCTATATCATGCACTGATCACATGACTGCCCATGCACTGATCACGTGGATGATCATACACTAATCATGTGACAGATCATGCACTGATCACGTGGCTGATCATGCACTGATACCGTGACTGAGCATGGACTGATCACATGACTATCATGTAGTGATCACGTGACTTAATGGCGCTGATCATGTGACTGATCATGCGCTGATCATGTTTGCTATCATACACTGATCATGTGCCTCTGGAGGCAATAAACAAAGAGCTGAGTAGGCACGAATCAAACAGTCAGCAGGCAATAATCATGGAACTCAGCTGTGAGGAATCATGCTGCTCAGCTGGCAATAATCAAGCAGCTGAGCAGGCAGGAATTACGCAGCACAGCTGGCAATTGTCAAGCAGATGACAGGCAGGAATCGTGCAGCTCAGCTGGCAATTGTCAAGCAGATGAGCAGACAGTAATCACGCAGCTCAGCAGGCCCAGATCACGTGACTGAGCATGCACTGTTCACGTGGCTGATCATACACTGATCACGTGATGATCATGCACTGATCACTTGGATATCATGCACTGATCACGTGGCTGATCATACACTGTTCACGTGTCTGACCATGCACTGATCACGTGGCTGATCATACACTGCTCACGTAACTGATCATGCACTGATCACGTGGCTATCATGCACTGATCACGTGGCTGAACATGCACTGTTCACGTGGCTGATCACACACCTGTCACGTGACATATCATGCACTGATCACGTGGCACTCATGCACTGATCACGTGGCTGATCATACTCTGCTCACGTAACTCATGCACACATCACGTGGCTATCATGCACTGCTCACGTGGCTCGTCATGGAATGATCACGTAGCAACCATATACTGGTCACGTGACTGATCATGCACAGATCACGTAAATGATCATGCACTGTTCACGTGACTGATCATGTACTGATCACGTGACTGATCATGCACTGATCACGTGGCTATCATGCTCTGCTCACGTGGCTGATCATGCAACGATCACGTAGCAACCATGTACTGGTCACGTGACTGATCATGCACTGATCACGTAATTGATCCTGCACTGATCACGTGGCTCATCATGCACTGATCACGTGGCTGATCACACATGTATCACGTGACTGATCATGCACTGATCACGTGGCTCTCATGCACTGATCACGTGGCTGTCATGCACTGATCACGTGGATATCATGCACTGATCACGTGGCTGATCACACACGTATCACATGACTGATCATGCACTGATCACGTGGCTATCATGCACTGATCACGTGGCTATCATGCACTGATCACGTGGCTGATCATGCAATGATCACGTAGCTACCATGTACTGGTCACGTGACTGATCATGCACTGATCACGTAATTGATCATGCACTGATCACGTGGCTGATCATGCACTGATCACGTGGCTGATCATGCACTGATCACGTAACTGATCATGCACTGATCACGTGACTGATCATGCACTGATCACGTGGCTATCATGCACTGATCACTTGGCTGATCATACACTGATCACGTGCCTGATCATGCACTGATCACGTGGCTGATCATGCACTGATCACGTGACTGATCATGCACTGATCACGTGTCTGATCATGCACTGATCACGTGACTGATCATGCACTGATCACGTGACTGATCATGCACTGATCACGTGGCTATCATGCACTGCTCACGTGGCTGATCATGCATGATCACGCAGCTACCATGTACTGGTCACATGACTGATCATGCACTGATCACGTGACTGATCATGCACTGATCACGTGGCTATCATGCACTACTCACGTGGCTGATCATGCAATGATCATGTAGCTACCATGTACAGGTCACGTGAATGATCATACACCCATCAGGTGACTGATCATGCACTGATCACGTGGCTATCATGCACTGATCACGAGACTGATCATGCACTGATCACGTCTATATCATGCACTGATCACATGACTGCCCATGCACTGATCACGTGGATGATCATACACTGATCACGTGACTGATCATGCACTGATCACGTGGCTGATCATGCACTGATACCGTGACTGAGCATGGACTGATCACATGACTATCATGTAGTGATCACGTGACTTAATGGCTGATCATGTGACTGATCATGCGCTGATCATGTTTGCTATCATACACTGATCATGTGCCTCTGGAGGCAATAAACAAAGAGCTGAGTAGGCACGAATCAAACAGTCAGCAGGCAATAATCATGGAACACAGGTGTGAGGAATCATGCTGCTCAGCTGGCAATAATCAAGCAGCTGAGCAGGCAGGAATTACGCAGCACAGCTGGCAATTGTCAAGCAGATGACAGGCAGGAATCGTGCAGCTCAGCTGGCAATTGTCAAGCAGATGAGCAGACAGTAATCACGCAGCTCAGCAGGCCCTGATCACGTGACTGAGCATGCACTGTTCACGTGGCTGATCATACACTGATCACGTGATGATCATGCACTGATCACGTGGCTATCATGCACTGATCACGTGGCTGATCATACACTGATCACGTGACTGATCATGCACTGATCACGTGGCTGATCATGCACTGATCACGTGGCTGATCATGCACTGATCACGTGGCTATCATGCACTGATCACGTGGCTGATCACACACTGATCACGTGACTGATCATGCACTGATCACGTGGCTATCATGCACTGATCACGTGGCTGATCATGCACTGATCACGTGACTGATCATGCACTGATCACGTGGCTATCATGCACTGCTCACGTGGCTGATCATGCCATGATCACGCAGCTACCATGTACTGGTCACATGACTGATCATGCACTGATCACGTGACTGATCATGCAGTGATCACGTGGCTATCATGCACTACTCACGTGGCTGATCATGCAATGATCATGTAGCTACCATGTACAGGTCACGTGAATGATCATACACCCATCAGGTGACTGATCATGCACTGATCACGTGGCTATCATGCACTGATCACGAGACTGATCATGCACTGATCACGTCTATATCATGCACTGATCACATGACTGCCCATGCACTGATCACGTGGATGATCATACACTAATCATGTGACAGATCATGCACTGATCACGTGGCTGATCATGCACTGATACCGTGACTGAGCATGGACTGATCACATGACTATCATGTAGTGATCACGTGACTTAATGGCGCTGATCATGTGACTGATCATGCGCTGATCATGTTTGCTATCATACACTGATCATGTGCCTCTGGAGGCAATAAACAAAGAGCTGAGTAGGCACGAATCAAACAGTCAGCAGGCAATAATCATGGAACTCAGCTGTGAGGAATCATGCTGCTCAGCTGGCAATAATCAAGCAGCTGAGCAGGCAGGAATTACGCAGCACAGCTGGCAATTGTCAAGCAGATGACAGGCAGGAATCGTGCAGCTCAGCTGGCAATTGTCAAGCAGATGAGCAGACAGTAATCACGCAGCTCAGCAGGCCCAGATCACGTGACTGAGCATGCACTGTTCACGTGGCTGATCATACACTGATCACGTGATGATCATGCACTGATCACTTGGATATCATGCACTGATCACGTGGCTGATCATACACTGTTCACGTGTCTGACCATGCACTGATCACGTGGCTGATCATACACTGCTCACGTAACTGATCATGCACTGATCACGTGGCTATCATGCACTGATCACGTGGCTGAACATGCACTGTTCACGTGGCTGATCACACACCTGTCACGTGACATATCATGCACTGATCACGTGGCACTCATGCACTGATCACGTGGCTGATCATACTCTGCTCACGTAACTCATGCACACATCACGTGGCTATCATGCACTGCTCACGTGGCTCGTCATGGAATGATCACGTAGCAACCATATACTGGTCACGTGACTGATCATGCACAGATCACGTAAATGATCATGCACTGTTCACGTGACTGATCATGTACTGATCACGTGACTGATCATGCACTGATCACGTGGCTATCATGCTCTGCTCACGTGGCTGATCATGCAACGATCACGTAGCAACCATGTACTGGTCACGTGACTGATCATGCACTGATCACGTAATTGATCCTGCACTGATCACGTGGCTCATCATGCACTGATCACGTGGCTGATCACACATGTATCACGTGACTGATCATGCACTGATCCGTGGCTCTCATGCACTGATCACGTGGCTGTCATGCACTGATCACGTGGATATCATGCACTGATCACGTGGCTGATCACACACGTATCACATGACTGATCATGCACTGATCACGTGGCTATCATGCACTGATCACGTGGCTATCATGCACTGATCACGTGGCTGATCATGCAATGATCACGTAGCTACCATGTACTGGTCACGTGACTGATCATGCACTGATCACGTAATTGATCATGCACTGATCATGTGGCTGATCATGCACTGATCACGTGGCTGATCATACACTGATCACGTAACTGATCATGCACTGATCACGTGACTGATCATGCACTGATCACGTGGCTATCATGCACTGATCACTTGGCTGACATGCACTGATCACGTGCCTGATCATGCACTGATCACGTGGCTGATCATGCACTGATCACGTGACTGATCATGCACTGATCACGTGTCTGATCATGCACTGATCACGTGGCTATCATGCACTGCTCACGTGGCTGATCATGCCATGATCACGCAGCTACCATGTACTGGTCACATGACTGATCATGCACTGATCACGTGACTGATCATGCACTGATCACGTGGCTATCATGCACTACTCACGTGGCTGATCATGCAATGATCATGTAGCTACCATGTACAGGTCACGTGAATGATCATACACCCATCAGGTGACTGATCATGCACTGATCACGTGGCTATCATGCACTGATCACGAGACTGATCATGCACTGATCACGTCTATATCATGCACTGATCACATGACTGCCCATGCACTGATCACGTGGATGATCATACACTAATCTTGTGACAGATCATGCACTGATCACGTGGCTGATCATGCACTGATACCGTGACTGAGCATGGACTGATCACATGACTATCATGTAGTGATCACGTGACTTAATGGCGCTGATCATGTGACTGATCATGCGCTGATCATGTTTGCTATCATACACTGATCATGTGCCTCTGGAGGCAATAAACAAAGAGCTGAGTAGGCACGAATCAAACAGTCAGCAGGCAATAATCATGGAACACAGGTGTGAGGAATCATGCTGCTCAGCTGGCAATAATCAAGCAGCTGAGCAGGCAGGAATTACGCAGCACAGCTGGCAATTGTCAAGCAGATGACAGGCAGGAATCGTGCAGCTCAGCTGGCAATTGTCAAGCAGATGAGCAGACAGTAATCACGCAGCTCAGCAGGCCCAGATCACGTGACTGAGCATGCACTGTTCACGTGGCTGATCATACACTGATCACGTGATGATCATGCACTGATCACGTGGCTATCATGCACTGATCACGTGGCTGATCATGCACTGATCACGTGACTGATCATGCACTGATCACGTGGCTGATCATGCACTGATCACGTGGCTGATCATGCACTGATCACGTGGCTATCATGCACTGATCACGTGGCTGATCACACACTGATCACGTGACTGATCATGCACTGATCACGTGGCTATCATGCACTGATCACGTGGCTGATCATGCACTGATCACGTGTCTGATCATGCACTGATCACGTGGCTATCATGCACTGCTCACGTGGCTGATCATGCCATGATCACGCAGCTACCATGTACTGGTCACATGACTGATCATGCACTGATCACGTGACTGATCATGCACTGATCACGTGGCTATCATGCACTACTCACGTGGCTGATCATGCAATGATCATGTAGCTATCATGTACAGGTCACGTGAATGATCATACACCCATCAGGTGACTGATCATGCACTGATCACGTGGCTATCATGCACTGATCACGAGACTGATCATGCACTGATCACGTCTATATCATGCACTGATCACATGACTGCCCATGCACTGATCACGTGGATGATCATACACTAATCATGTGACAGATCATGCACTGATCACGTGGCTGATCATGCACTGATACCGTGACTGAGCATGGACTGATCACATGACTATCATGTAGTGATCACGTGACTTAATGGCGCTGATCATGTGACTGATCATGCGCTGATCATGTTTGCTATCATACACTGATCATGTGCCTCTGGAGGCAATAAACAAAGAGCTGAGTAGGCACGAATCAAACAGTCAGCAGGCAATAATCATGGAACTCAGGTGTGAGGAATCATGCTGCTCAGCTGGCAATAATCAAGCAGCTGAGCAGGCAGGAATTACGCAGCACAGCTGGCAATTGTCAAGCAGATGACAGGCAGGAATCGTGCAGCTCAGCTGGCAATTGTCAAGCAGATGAGCAGACAGTAATCACGCAGCTCAGCAGGCCCAGATCACGTGACTGAGCATGCACTGTTCACGTGGCTGATCATACACTGATCACGTGATGATCATGCACTGATCACTTGGATATCATGCACTGATCACGTGGCTGATCATGCACTGATCACGTGGCTGATCATGCACTGATCACGTGGCTGATCACACTGTCACGTGACTATCATGCACTGATCACGTGGCACTCATGCACTGATCACGTGGCTGATCATACTCTGCTCACGTAACTCATGCACACATCACGTGGCTATCATGCACTGCTCACGTGGCTCGTCATGGAATGATCACGTAGCTACCATATACTGGTCACGTGACTGATCATGCACTGATCACGTAAATGATCATGCACTGTTCACGTGACTGATCATGCACTGATCACGTGACTGATCATGCACTGATCACGTGGCTATCATGCACTGCTCACGTGGCTGATCATGCAACGATCACGTAGCAACCATGTACTGGTCACGTGACTGATCATGCACTGATCACGTAATTGATCATGCACTGATCACGTGGCTCATCATGCACTGATCACGTGGCTGATCACACATGTATCACGTGACTGATCATGCACTGATCACGTGGCTCTCATGCACTGATCACGTGGCTGTCATGCACTGATCACGTGGATATCATGCACTGATCACGTGGCTGATCACACACGTATCACATGACTGATCATGCACTGATCACGTGGCTATCATGCACTGATCACGTGGCTATCATGCACTGATCACGTGGCTGATCATGCAATGATCACGTAGCTACCATGTACTGGTCACGTGACTGATCATGCACTGATCACGTAATTGATCATGCACTGATCACGTGGCTGATCATGCACTGATCACGTGGCTGATCATGCACTGATCACGTGACTGATCATGCACTGATCACGTGACTGATCATGCACTGATCACGTGGCTATCATGCACTGATCACGTGGCTGATCATGCACTGATCACGTGCCTGATCATGCACTGATCACGTGGCTGATCATGCACTGATCACGTGACTGATCATGCACTGATCACGTGGCTGATCATGCACTGATCACGTGACTGATCATGCACTGATCACGTGACTGATCATGCACTGATCACGTGGCTATCATGCACTGATCACGTGGCTGATCATGCATGATCACGCAGCTACCATGTACTGGTCACATGACTGATCATGCACTGATCACGTGACTGATCATGCAGTGATCACGTGGCTATCATGCACTACTCACGTGGCTGATCATGCAATGATCATGTAGCTACCATGTACAGGTCACGTGAATGATCATACACCCATCAGGTGACTGATCATGCACTGATCACGTGGCTATCATGCACTGATCACGAGACTGATCATGCACTGATCACGTCTATATCATGCACTGATCACATGACTGCCCATGCACTGATCACGTGGATGATCATACACTAATCATGTGACAGATCATGCACTGATCACGTGGCTGATCATGCACTGATACCGTGACTGAGCATGGACTGATCACATGACTATCATGTAGTGATCACGTGACTTAATGGCGCTGATCATGTGACTGATCATGCGCTGATCATGTTTGCTATCATACACTGATCATGTGCCTCTGGAGGCAATAAACAAAGAGCTGAGTAGGCACGAATCAAACAGTCAGCAGGCAATAATCATGGAACACAGGTGTGAGGAATCATGCTGCTCAGCTGGCAATAATCAAGCAGCTGAGCAGGCAGGAATTACGCAGCACAGCTGGCAATTGTCAAGCAGATGACAGGCAGGAATCGTGCAGCTCAGCTGGCAATTGTCAAGCAGATGAGCAGACAGTAATCACGCAGCTCAGCAGGCCCAGATCACGTGACTGAGCATGCACTGTTCACGTGGCTGATCATACACTGATCACGTGATTGATCATGCACTGATCACGTGGCTATCATGCACTGATCACGTGGCTGATCATACACTGATCACGTGACTGATCATGCACTGATCACGTGGCTGATCATGCACTGATCACGTGGCTGATCATGCACTGATCACGTGGCTATCATGCACTGATCACGTGGCTGATCACACACATCACGTGACTGATCATGCACTGATCACGTGGCTATCATGCACTGATCACGTGGCTGATCATGCACTGATCACGTGTCTGATCATGCACTGATCACGTGGCTATCATGCACTGCTCACGTGGCTGATCATGCCATGATCACGCAGCTACCATGTACTGGTCACATGACTGATCATGCACTGATCACGTGACTGATCATGCACTGATCACGTGGCTATCATGCACTACTCACGTGGCTGATCATGCAATGATCATGTAGCTACCATGTACAGGTCACGTGAATGATCATACACCCATCAGGTGACTGATCATGCACTGATCACGTGGCTATCATGCACTGATCACGAGACTGATCATGCACTGATCACGTCTATATCATGCACTGATCACATGACTGCCCATGCACTGATCACGTGGATGATCATACACTAATCTTGTGACAGATCATGCACTGATCACGTGGCTGATCATGCACTGATACCGTGACTGAGCATGGACTGATCACATGACTATCATGTAGTGATCACGTGACTTAATGGCGCTGATCATGTGACTGATCATGCGCTGATCATGTTTGCTATCATACACTGATCATGTGCCTCTGGAGGCAATAAACAAAGAGCTGAGTAGGCACGAATCAAACAGTCAGCAGGCAATAATCATGGAACTCAGGTGTGAGGAATCATGCTGCTCAGCTGGCAATAATCAAGCAGCTGAGCAGGCAGGAATTACGCAGCACAGCTGGCAATTGTCAAGCAGATGACAGGCAGGAATCGTGCAGCTCAGCTGGCAATTGTCAAGCAGATGAGCAGACAGTAATCACGCAGCTCAGCAGGCCCAGATCACGTGACTGAGCATGCACTGTTCACGTGGCTGATCATACACTGATCACGTGATGATCATGCACTGATCACTTGGATATCATGCACTGATCACGTGGCTGATCATACACTGTTCACGTGTCTGACCATGCACTGATCACGTGGCTGATCATGCACTGCTCACGTAACTGATCATGCACTGATCACGTGGCTATCATGCACTGATCACGTGGCTGAACATGCACTGTTCACGTGGCTGATCACACACCTGTCACGTGACATATCATGCACTGATCACGTGGCACTCATGCACTGATCACGTGGCTGATCATACTCTGCTCACGTAACTCATGCACACATCACGTGGCTATCATGCACTGCTCACGTGGCTCGTCATGGAATGATCACGTAGCAACCATATACTGGTCACGTGACTGATCATGCAAAGATCACGTAAATGATCATGCACTGTTCACGTGACTGATCATGTACTGATCACGTGACTGATCATGCACTGATCACGTGGCTATCATGCTCTGCTCACGTGGCTGATCATGCAACGATCACGTAGCAACCATGTACTGGTCACGTGACTGATCATGCACTGATCACGTAATTGATCCTGCACTGATCACGTGGCTCATCATGCACTGATCACGTGGCTGATCACACATGTATCACGTGACTGATCATGCACTGATCACGTGGCTCTCATGCACTGATCACGTGGCTGTCATGCACTGATCACGTGGATATCATGCACTGATCACGTGGCTGATCACACACGTATCACATGACTGATCATGCACTGATCACGTGGCTATCATGCACTGATCACGTGGCTATCATGCACTGATCACGTGGCTGATCATGCAATGATCACGTAGCTACCATGTACTGGTCACGTGACTGATCATGCACTGATCACGTAATTGATCATGCACTGATCATGTGGCTGATCATGCACTGATCACGTGGCTGATCATACACTGATCACATAACTGATCATGCACTGATCACGTGACTGATCATGCACTGATCACGTGGCTATCATGCACTGATCACTTGGCTGACATACACTGATCACGTGCCTGGTCATGCACTGATCACGTGGCTGATCATGCACTGATCACGTGACTGATCATGCACTGATCACGTGGCTGATCATGCACTGATCACGTGACTGATCATGCACTGATCACGTGTCTGATCATGCACTGATCACGTGGCTATCATGCACTGCTCACGTGGCTGATCATGCCATGATCACGCAGCTACCATGTACTGGTCACATGACTGATCATGCACTGATCACGTGACTGATCATGCAGTGATCACGTGGCTATCATGCACTACTCACGTGGCTGATCATGCAATGATCATGTAGCTACCATGTACAGGTCACGTGAATGATCATACACCCATCAGGTGACTGATCATGCACTGATCACGTGGCTATCATGCACTGATCACGAGACTGATCATGCACTGATCACGTCTATATCATGCACTGATCACATGACTGCCCATGCACTGATCACGTGGATGATCATACACTAATCTTGTGACAGATCATGCACTGATCACGTGGCTGATCATGCACTGATACCGTGACTGAGCATGGACTGATCACATGACTATCATGTAGTGATCACGTGACTTAATGGCGCTGATCATGTGACTGATCATGCGCTGATCATGTTTGCTATCATACACTGATCATGTGCCTCTGGAGGCAATAAACAAAGAGCTGAGTAGGCACGAATCAAACAGTCAGCAGGCAATAATCATGGAACTCAGGTGTGAGGAATCATGCTGCTCAGCTGGCAATAATCAAGCAGCTGAGCAGGCAGGAATTACGCAGCACAGCTGGCAATTGTCAAGCAGATGACAGGCAGGAATCGTGCAGCTCAGCTGGCAATTGTCAAGCAGATGAGCAGACAGTAATCACGCAGCTCAGCAGGCCCAGATCACGTGACTGAGCATGCACTGTTCACGTGGCTGATCATACACTGATCACGTGATGATCATGCACTGATCACTTGGATATCATGCACTGATCACGTGGCTGATCATACACTGTTCACGTGTCTGACCATGCACTGATCACGTGGCTGATCATACACTGCTCACGTAACTGATCATGCACTGATCACGTGGCTATCATGCACTGATCACGTGGCTGAACATGCACTGTTCACGTGGCTGATCACACACCTGTCACGTGACATATCATGCACTGATCACGTGGCACTCATGCACTGATCACGTGGCTGATCATACTCTGCTCACGTAACTCATGCACACATCACGTGGCTATCATGCACTGCTCACGTGGCTCGTCATGGAATGATCACGTAGCAACCATATACTGGTCACGTGACTGATCATGCACAGATCACGTAAATGATCATGCACTGTTCACGTGACTGATCATGTACTGATCACGTGACTGATCATGCACTGATCACGTGGCTATCATGCTCTGCTCACGTGGCTGATCATGCAACGATCACGTAGCAAACATGTACTGGTCACGTGACTGATCATGCACTGATCACGTAATTGATCCTGCACTGATCACGTTGCTCATCATGCACTGATCACGTGGCTGATCACACATGTATCACGTGACTGATCATGCACTGATCACGTGGCTCTCATGCACTGATCACGTGGCTGTCATGCACTGATCACGTGGATATCATGCACTGATCACGTGGCTGATCACACACTATCACATGACTGATCATGCACTGATCACGTGGCTATCATGCACTGATCACGTGGCTGATCATGCACTGATCACGTGTCTGATCATGCACTGATCACGTGGCTATCATGCACTGCTCACGTGGCTGATCATGCATGATCACGCAGCTACCATGTACTGGTCACATGACTGATCATGCACTGATCACGTGACTGATCATGTAGTGATCACGTGGCTATCATGCACTACTCACGTGGCTGATCATGCAATGATCATGTAGCTACCATGTACAGGTCACGTGAATGATCATACACCCATCAGGTGACTGATCATGCACTGATCACGTGGCTATCATGCACTGATCACGAGACTCATCATGCACTGATCACGTCTATATCATGCACTGATCACATGACTGCCCGTGCACTGATCACGTGGATGATCATACACTAATCTTGTGACAGATCATGCACTGATCACGTGGCTGATCATGCACTGATACCGTGACTGAGCATGGACTGATCACATGACTATCATGTAGTGATCACGTGACTTAATGGCGCTGATCATGTGACTGATCATGCGCTGATCATGTTTGCTATCATACACTGATCATGTGCCTCTGGAGGCAATAAACAAAGAGCTGAGTAGGCACGAATCAAACAGTCAGCAGGCAATAATCATGGAACTCAGGTGTGAGGAATCATGCTGCTCAGCTGGCAATAATCAAGCAGCTGAGCAGGCAGGAATTACGCAGCACAGCTGGCAATTGTCAAGCAGATGACAGGCAGGAATCGTGCAGCTCAGCTGGCAATTGTCAAGCAGATGAGCAGACAGTAATCACGCAGCTCAGCAGGCCCAGATCACGTGACTGAGCATGCACTGTTCACGTGGCTGATCATACACTGATCACGTGATGATCATGCACTGATCACTTGGATATCATGCACTGATCACGTGGCTGATCATACACTGTTCACGTGTCTGACCATGCACTGATCACGTGGCTGATCATACACTGCTCACGTAACTGATCATGCACTGATCACGTGGCTATCATGCACTGATCACGTGGCTGAACATGCACTGTTCACGTGGCTGATCACACACCTGTCACGTGACATATCATGCACTGATCACGTGGCACTCATGCACTGATCACGTGGCTGATCATACTCTGCTCACGTAACTCATGCACACATCACGTGGCTATCATGCACTGCTCACGTGGCTCGTCATGGAATGATCACGTAGCAACCATATACTGGTCACGTGACTGATCATGCAAAGATCACGTAAATGATCATGCACTGTTCACGTGACTGATCATGTACTGATCACGTGACTGATCATGCACTGATCACGTGGCTATCATGCTCTGCTCACGTGGCTGATCATGCAACGATCACGTAGCAACCATGTACTGGTCACGTGACTGATCATGCACTGATCACGTAATTGATCCTGCACTGATCACGTGGCTCATCATGCACTGATCACGTGGCTGATCACACATGTATCACGTGACTGATCATGCACTGATCACGTGGCTCTCATGCACTGATCACGTGGCTGTCATGCACTGATCACGTGGATATCATGCACTGATCACGTGGCTGATCACACACGTATCACATGACTGATCATGCACTGATCACGTGGCTATCATGCACTGATCACGTGGCTATCATGCACTGATCACGTGGCTGATCATGCAATGATCACGTAGCTACCATGTACTGGTCACGTGACTGATCATGCACTGATCACGTAATTGATCATGCACTGATCATGTGGCTGATCATGCACTGATCACGTGGCTGATCATACACTGATCACATAACTGATCATGCACTGATCACGTGACTGATCATGCACTGATCACGTGGCTATCATGCACTGATCACTTGGCTGACATACACTGATCACGTGCCTGATCATGCACTGATCACGTGGCTGATCATGCACTGATCACGTGACTGATCATGCACTGATCACGTGGCTGATCATGCACTGATCACGTGACTGATCATGCACTGATCACGTGTCTGATCATGCACTGATCACGTGGCTATCATGCACTGCTCACGTGGCTGATCATGCCATGATCACGCAGCTACCATGTACTGGTCACATGACTGATCATGCACTGATCACGTGACTGATCATGCAGTGATCACGTGGCTATCATGAACTACTCACGTGGCTGATCATGCAATGATCATGTAGCTACCATGTACAGGTCACGTGAATGATCATACACCCATCAGGTGACTGATCATGCACTGATCACGTGGCTATCATGCACTGATCACGAGACTGATCATGCACTGATCACGTCTATATCATGCACTGATCACATGACTGCCCATGCACTGATCACGTGGATGATCATACACTAATCTTGTGACAGATCATGCACTGATCACGTGGCTGATCATGCACTGATACCGTGACTGAGCATGGACTGATCACATGACTATCATGTAGTGATCACGTGACTTAATGGCGCTGATCATGTGACTGATCATGCGCTGATCATGTTTGCTATCATACACTGATCATGTGCCTCTGGAGGCAATAAACAAAGAGCTGAGTAGGCACGAATCAAACAGTCAGCAGGCAATAATCATGGAACTCAGGTGTGAGGAATCATGCTGCTCAGCTGGCAATAATCAAGCAGCTGAGCAGGCAGGAATTACGCAGCACAGCTGGCAATTGTCAAGCAGATGACAGGCAGGAATCGTGCAGCTCAGCTGGCAATTGTCAAGCAGATGAGCAGACAGTAATCACGCAGCTCAGCAGGCCCAGATCACGTGACTGAGCATGCACTGTTCACGTGGCTGATCATACACTGATCACGTGATGATCATGCACTGATCACTTGGATATCATGCACTGATCACGTGGCTGATCATACACTGTTCACGTGTCTGACCATGCACTGATCACGTGGCTGATCATGCACTGCTCACGTAACTGATCATGCACTGATCACGTGGCTATCATGCACTGATCACGTGGCTGAACATGCACTGTTCACGTGGCTGATCACACACCTGTCACGTGACATATCATGCACTGATCACGTGGCACTCATGCACTGATCACGTGGCTGATCATACTCTGCTCACGTAACTCATGCACACATCACGTGGCTATCATGCACTGCTCACGTGGCTCGTCATGGAATGATCACGTAGCAACCATATACTGGTCACGTGACTGATCATGCAAAGATCACGTAAATGATCATGCACTGTTCACGTGACTGATCATGTACTGATCACGTGACTGATCATGCACTGATCACGTGGCTATCATGCTCTGCTCACGTGGCTGATCATGCAACGATCACGTAGCAACCATGTACTGGTCACGTGACTGATCATGCACTGATCACGTAATTGATCCTGCACTGATCACGTGGCTCATCATGCACTGATCACGTGGCTGATCACACATGTATCACGTGACTGATCATGCACTGATCACGTGGCTCTCATGCACTGATCACGTGGCTGTCATGCACTGATCACGTGGATATCATGCACTGATCACGTGGCTGATCACACACGTATCACATGACTGATCATGCACTGATCACGTGGCTATCATGCACTGATCACGTGGCTATCATGCACTGATCACGTGGCTGATCATGCAATGATCACGTAGCTACCATGTACTGGTCACGTGACTGATCATGCACTGATCACGTAATTGATCATGCACTGATCACGTGGCTGATCATGCACTGATCACGTGGCTATCATGCACTGATCACGTGGCTGATCATGCACTGATCACGTAGCTACCATGCACTGATCACGTGACTGATCATGCACTGATCACGTGGCTGATCATGCACTGATCACGTGACTGATCATGCACTGATCACGTGACTGATCATGCACTGATCACGTGGCTATCATGCACTGATCACGTGGCTGATCATGCATGATCAGCTACCATGCACTGATCACGTGACTGATCATGCACTGATCACGTGACTGATCATGCACTGATCACGTGTCTGATCATGCACTGATCACGTGGCTATCATGCACTGCTCACGTGGCTGATCATGCATGATCACGCAGCTACCATGTACTGGTCACATGACTGATCATGCACTGATCACGTGACTGATCATGCACTGATCACGTGGCTATCATGCACTACTCACGTGGCTGATCATGCAATGATCATGTAGCTACCATGTACAGGTCACGTGAATGATCATACACCCATCAGGTGACTGATCATGCACTGATCACGTGGCTATCATGCACTGATCACGAGACTGATCATGCACTGATCACGTCTATATCATGCACTGATCACATGACTGCCCATGCACTGATCACGTGGATGATCATACACTAATCATGTGACAGATCATGCACTGATCACGTGGCTGATCATGCACTGATACCGTGACTGAGCATGGACTGATCACATGACTATCATGTAGTGATCACGTGACTTAATGGCGCTGATCATGTGACTGATCATGCGCTGATCATGTTTGCTATCATACACTGATCATGTGCCTCTGGAGGCAATAAACAAAGAGCTGAGTAGGCACGAATCAAACAGTCAGCAGGCAATAATCATGGAACTCAGGTGTGAGGAATCATGCTGCTCAGCTGGCAATAATCAAGCAGCTGAGCAGGCAGGAATTACGCAGCACAGCTGGCAATTGTCAAGCAGATGACAGGCAGGAATCGTGCAGCTCAGCTGGCAATTGTCAAGCAGATGAGCAGACAGTAATCACGCAGCTCAGCAGGCCCTGATCACGTGACTGAGCATGCACTGTTCACGTGGCTGATCATACACTGATCACGTGATGATCATGCACTGATCACGTGGCTATCATGCACTGATCACGTGGCTGATCATACACTGATCACGTGACTGATCATGCACTGATCACGTGGCTGATCATGCACTGATCACGTGGCTGATCATGCACTGATCACGTGGCTATCATGCACTGATCACGTGGCTGATCACACACTGATCACGTGACTGATCATGCACTGATCACGTGGCTATCATGCACTGATCACGTGGCTGATCATGCACTGATCACGTGCTGATCATGCACTGATCACGTGGCTGATCATGCACTGATCACGTGACTGATCATGCACTGATCACGTGGCTGATCATGCACTGATCACGTGACTGATCATGCACTGATCACGTGACTGATCATGCACTGATCACGTGGCTATCATGCACTGCTCACGTGGCTGATCATGCATGATCACGCAGCTACCATGTACTGGTCACATGACTGATCATGCACTGATCACGTGACTGATCATGCACTGATCACGTGGCTATCATGCACTACTCACGTGGCTGATCATGCAATGATCATGTAGCTACCATGTACAGGTCACGTGAATGATCATACACCCATCAGGTGACTGATCATGCACTGATCACGTGGCTATCATGCACTGATCACGTGACTGATCATGCACTGATCACGTCTATATCATGCACTGATCACATGACTGCCCATGCACTGATCACGTGGATGATCATACACTAATCTTGTGACAGATCATGCACTGATCACGTGGCTGATCATGCACTGATACCGTGACTGAGCATGGACTGATCACATGACTATCATGTAGTGATCACGTGACTTAATGGCGCTGATCATGTGACTGATCATGCGCTGATCATGTTTGCTATCATACACTGATCATGTGCCTCTGGAGGCAATAAACAAAGAGCTGAGTAGGCACGAATCAGTCAGCAGGCAATAATCATGGAACTCAGGTGTGAGGAATCATGCTGCTCAGCTGGCAATAATCAAGCAGCTGAGCAGGCAGGAATTACGCAGCACAGCTGGCAATTGTCAAGCAGATGACAGGCAGGAATCGTGCAGCTCAGCTGGCAATTGTCAAGCAGATGAGCAGACAGTAATCACGCAGCTCAGCAGGCCCAGATCACGTGACTGAGCATGCACTGTTCACGTGGCTGATCATACACTGATCACGTGATGATCATGCACTGATCACTTGGATATCATGCACTGATCACGTGGCTGATCATACACTGTTCACGTGTCTGACCATGCACTGATCACGTGGCTGATCATACACTGCTCACGTAACTGATCATGCACTGATCACGTGGCTATCATGCACTGATCACGTGGCTGAACATGCACTGTTCACGTGGCTGATCACACACCTGTCACGTGACATATCATGCACTGATCACGTGGCACTCATGCACTGATCACGTGGCTGATCATACTCTGCTCACGTAACTCATGCACACATCACGTGGCTATCATGCACTGCTCACGTGGCTCGTCATGGAATGATCACGTAGCAACCATATACTGGTCACGTGACTGATCATGCAAGATCACGTAAATGATCATGCACTGTTCACGTGACTGATCATGTACTGATCACGTGACTGATCATGCACTGATCACGTGGCTATCATGCTCTGCTCACGTGGCTGATCATGCAACGATCACGTAGCAACCATGTACTGGTCACGTGACTGATCATGCACTGATCACGTAATTGATCATGCACTGATCACGTGGCTCATCATGCACTGATCACGTGGCTGATCACACATGTATCACGTGACTGATCATGCACTGATCACGTGGCTCTCATGCACTGATCACGTGGCTGTCATGCACTGATCACGTGGATATCATGCACTGATCACGTGGCTGATCACACACGTATCACATGACTGATCATGCACTGATCACGTGGCTATCATGCACTGATCACGTGGCTATCATGCACTGATCACGTGGCTGATCATGCACTGATCACGTGCTGATCATGCACTGATCACGTGACTGATCATGCACTGATCACGTGATTGATCATGCACTGATCACGTGGCTGATCATGCACTGATCACGTGGCTGATCATGCACTGATCACGTGACTGATCATGCACTGATCACGTGACTGATCATGCACTGATCACGTGGCTATCATGCACTGCTCACGTGGCTGATCATGCCATGATCACGCAGCTACCATGTACTGGTCACATGACTGATCATGCACTGATCACGTGACTGATCATGCAGTGATCACGTGGCTATCATGCACTACTCACGTGGCTGATCATGCAATGATCATGTAGCTACCATGTACAGGTCACGTGAATGATCATACACCCATCAGGTGACTGATCATGCACTGATCACGTGGCTATCATGCACTGATCACGAGACTGATCATGCACTGATCACGTCTATATCATGCACTGATCACATGACTGCCCGTGCACTGATCACGTGGATGATCATACACTAATCTTGTGACAGATCATGCACTGATCACGTGGCTGATCATGCACTGATACCGTGACTGAGCATGGACTGATCACATGACTATCATGTAGTGATCACGTGACTTAATGGCGCTGATCATGTGACTGATCATGCGCTGATCATGTTTGCTATCATACACTGATCATGTGCCTCTGGAGGCAATAAACAAAGAGCTGAGTAGGCACGAATCAAACAGTCAGCAGGCAATAATCATGGAACTCAGGTGTGAGGAATCATGCTGCTCAGCTGGCAATAATCAAGCAGCTGAGCAGGCAGGAATTACGCAGCACAGCTGGCAATTGTCAAGCAGATGACAGGCAGGAATCGTGCAGCTCAGCTGGCAATTGTCAAGCAGATGAGCAGACAGTAATCACGCAGCTCAGCAGGCCCAGATCACGTGACTGAGCATGCACTGTTCACGTGGCTGATCATACACTGATCACGTGATGATCATGCACTGATCACTTGGATATCATGCACTGATCACGTGGCTGATCATACACTGTTCACGTGTCTGACCATGCACTGATCACGTGGCTGATCATACACTGCTCACGTAACTGATCATGCACTGATCACGTGGCTATCATGCACTGATCACGTGGCTGAACATGCACTGTTCACGTGGCTGATCACACACCTGTCACGTGACATATCATGCACTGATCACGTGGCACTCATGCACTGATCACGTGGCTGATCATACTCTGCTCACGTAACTCATGCACACATCACGTGGCTATCATGCACTGCTCACGTGGCTCGTCATGGAATGATCACGTAGCAACCATATACTGGTCACGTGACTGATCATGCAAAGATCACGTAAATGATCATGCACTGTTCACGTGACTGATCATGTACTGATCACGTGACTGATCATGCACTGATCACGTGGCTATCATGCTCTGCTCACGTGGCTGATCATGCAACGATCACGTAGCAACCATGTACTGGTCACGTGACTGATCATGCACTGATCACGTAATTGATCCTGCACTGATCACGTGGCTCATCATGCACTGATCACGTGGCTGATCACACATGTATCACGTGACTGATCATGCACTGATCACGTGGCTCTCATGCACTGATCACGTGGCTGTCATGCACTGATCACGTGGATATCATGCACTGATCACGTGGCTGATCACACACGTATCACATGACTGATCATGCACTGATCACGTGGCTATCATGCACTGATCACGTGGCTATCATGCACTGATCACGTGGCTGATCATGCAATGATCACGTAGCTACCATGTACTGGTCACGTGACTGATCATGCACTGATCACGTAATTGATCATGCACTGATCATGTGGCTGATCATGCACTGATCACGTGGCTGATCATGCACTGATCACATAACTGATCATGCACTGATCACGTGACTGATCATGCACTGATCACGTGGCTATCATGCACTGATCACTTGGCTGATCATACACTGATCACGTCATGCACTGATCACGTGGCTGATCATGCACTGATCACGTGACTGATCATGCACTGATCACGTGCTGATCATGCACTGATCACGTGACTGATCATGCACTGATCACGTGTCTGATCATGCACTGATCACGTGGCTATCATGCACTGCTCACGTGGCTGATCATGCCATGATCACGCAGCTACCATGTACTGGTCACATGACTGATCATGCACTGATCACGTGACTGATCATGCAGTGATCACGTGGCTATCATGCACTACTCACGTGGCTGATCATGCAATGATCATGTAGCTACCATGTACAGGTCACGTGAATGATCATACACCCATCAGGTGACTGATCATGCACTGATCACGTGGCTATCATGCACTGATCACGAGACTGATCATGCACTGATCACGTCTATATCATGCACTGATCACATGACTGCCCATGCACTGATCACGTGGATGATCATACACTAATCTTGTGACAGATCATGCACTGATCACGTGGCTGATCATGCACTGATACCGTGACTGAGCATGGACTGATCACATGACTATCATGTAGTGATCACGTGACTTAATGGCGCTGATCATGTGACTGATCATGCGCTGATCATGTTTGCTATCATACACTGATCATGTGCCTCTGGAGGCAATAAACAAAGAGCTGAGTAGGCACGAATCAAACAGTCAGCAGGCAATAATCATGGAACTCAGGTGTGAGGAATCATGCTGCTCAGCTGGCAATAATCAAGCAGCTGAGCAGGCAGGAATTACGCAGCACAGCTGGCAATTGTCAAGCAGATGACAGGCAGGAATCGTGCAGCTCAGCTGGCAATTGTCAAGCAGATGAGCAGACAGTAATCACGCAGCTCAGCAGGCCCAGATCACGTGACTGAGCATGCACTGTTCACGTGGCTGATCATACACTGATCACGTGATGATCATGCACTGATCACTTGGATATCATGCACTGATCACGTGGCTGATCATACACTGTTCACGTGTCTGACCATGCACTGATCACGTGGCTGATCATACACTGCTCACGTAACTGATCATGCACTGATCACGTGGCTATCATGCACTGATCACGTGGCTGAACATGCACTGTTCACGTGGCTGATCACACACCTGTCACGTGACATATCATGCACTGATCACGTGGCACTCATGCACTGATCACGTGGCTGATCATACTCTGCTCACGTAACTCATGCACACATCACGTGGCTATCATGCACTGCTCACGTGGCTCGTCATGGAATGATCACGTAGCAACCATATACTGGTCACGTGACTGATCATGCAAAGATCACGTAAATGATCATGCACTGTTCACGTGACTGATCATGTACTGATCACGTGACTGATCATGCACTGATCACGTGGCTATCATGCACTGCTCACGTGGCTGATCATGCAACGATCACGTAGCAACCATGTACTGGTCACGTGACTGATCATGCACTGATCACGTAATTGATCATGCACTGATCACGTGGCTCATCATGCACTGATCACGTGGCTGATCACACATGTATCACGTGACTGATCATGCACTGATCACGTGGCTCTCATGCACTGATCACGTGGCTGTCATGCACTGATCACGTGGATATCATGCACTGATCACGTGGCTGATCACACACGTATCACATGACTGATCATGCACTGATCACGTGGCTATCATGCACTGATCACGTGGCTATCATGCACTGATCACGTGGCTGATCATGCAATGATCACGTAGCTACATGTACTGATCACGTGACTGATCATGCACTGATCACGTAATTGATCATGCACTGATCACGTGGCTGATCATGCACTGATCACGTGGCTGATCATGCACTGATCACGTGACTGATCATGCACTGATCACGTGACTGATCATGCACTGATCACGTGGCTATCATGCACTGATCACGTGGCTGACATGCACTGATCACGTGCCTGGTCATGCACTGATCACGTGGCTGATCATGCACTGATCACGTGACTGATCATGCACTGATCACGTGGCTGATCATGCACTGATCACGTGACTGATCATGCACTGATCACGTCTGATCATGCACTGATCACGTGGCTATCATGCACTGCTCACGTGGCTGATCATGCATGATCACGCAGCTACCATGTACTGGTCACATGACTGATCATGCACTGATCACGTGACTGATCATGCACTGATCACGTGGCTATCATGCACTACTCACGTGGCTGATCATGCAATGATCATGTAGCTACCATGTACAGGTCACGTGAATGATCATACACCCATCAGGTGACTGATCATGCACTGATCACGTGGCTATCATGCACTGATCACGAGACTGATCATGCACTGATCACGTCTATATCATGCACTGATCACATGACTGCCCATGCACTGATCACGTGGATGATCATACACTAATCTTGTGACAGATCATGCACTGATCACGTGGCTGATCATGCACTGATACCGTGACTGAGCATGGACTGATCACATGACTATCATGTAGTGATCACGTGACTTAATGGCGCTGATCATGTGACTGATCATGCGCTGATCATGTTTGCTATCATACACTGATCATGTGCCTCTGGAGGCAATAAACAAAGAGCTGAGTAGGCACGAATCAAACAGTCAGCAGGCAATAATCATGGAACTCAGGTGTGAGGAATCATGCTGCTCAGCTGGCAATAATCAAGCAGCTGAGCAGGCAGGAATTACGCAGCACAGCTGGCAATTGTCAAGCAGATGACAGGCAGGAATCGTGCAGCTCAGCTGGCAATTGTCAAGCAGATGAGCAGACAGTAATCACGCAGCTCAGCAGGCCCAGATCACGTGACTGAGCATGCACTGTTCACGTGGCTGATCATACACTGATCACGTGATGATCATGCACTGATCACTTGGATATCATGCACTGATCACGTGGCTGATCATACACTGTTCACGTGTCTGACCATGCACTGATCACGTGGCTGATCATACACTGCTCACGTAACTGATCATGCACTGATCACGTGGCTATCATGCACTGATCACGTGGCTGAACATGCACTGTTCACGTGGCTGATCACACACCTGTCACGTGACATATCATGCACTGATCACGTGGCACTCATGCACTGATCACGTGGCTGATCATACTCTGCTCACGTAACTCATGCACACATCACGTGGCTATCATGCACTGCTCACGTGGCTCGTCATGGAATGATCACGTAGCAACCATATACTGGTCACGTGACTGATCATGCAAAGATCACGTAAATGATCATGCACTGTTCACGTGACTGATCATGTACTGATCACGTGACTGATCATGCACTGATCACGTGGCTATCATGCTCTGCTCACGTGGCTGATCATGCACGATCACGTAGCAACCATGTACTGGTCACGTGACTGATCATGCACTGATCACGTAATTGATCATGCACTGATCACGTGGCTCATCATGCACTGATCACGTGGCTGATCACACATGTATCACGTGACTGATCATGCACTGATCACGTGGCTCTCATGCACTGATCACGTGGCTGTCATGCACTGATCACGTGGATATCATGCACTGATCACGTGGCTGATCACACACGTATCACATGACTGATCATGCACTGATCACGTGGCTATCATGCACTGATCACGTGGCTATCATGCACTGATCACGTGGCTGATCATGCAATGATCACGTGGCTGCTACCATGATCACGTGACTGATCATGCACTGATCACGTAATTGATCATGCACTGATCACGTGGCTGATCATGCACTGATCACGTGGCTGATCATGCACTGATCACGTGACTGATCATGCACTGATCACGTGACTGATCATGCACTGATCACGTGGCTATCATGCACTGATCACGTGGCTGGATGCACTGATCACGTGGCTGATCATGCACTGATCACGTGACTGATCATGCACTGATCACGTGGCTGATCATGCACTGATCACGTGACTGATCATGCACTGATCACGTGTCTGATCATGCACTGATCACGTGGCTATCATGCACTGCTCACGTGGCTGATCATGCATGATCACGCAGCTACCATGTACTGGTCACATGACTGATCATGCACTGATCACGTGACTGATCATGCAGTGATCACGTGGCTATCATGAACTACTCACGTGGCTGATCATGCAATGATCATGTAGCTACCATGTACAGGTCACGTGAATGATCATACACCCATCAGGTGACTGATCATGCACTGATCACGTGGCTATCATGCACTGATCACGAGACTGATCATGCACTGTTCACGTCTATATCATGCACTGATCACATGACTGCCCATGCACTGATCACGTGGATGATCATACACTAATCTTGTGACAGATCATGCACTGATCACGTGGCTGATCATGCACTGATACCGTGACTGAGCATGGACTGATCACATGACTATCATGTAGTGATCACGTGACTTAATGGCGCTGATCATGTGACTGATCATGCGCTGATCATGTTTGCTATCATACACTGATCATGTGCCTCTGGAGGCAATAAACAAAGAGCTGAGTAGGCACGAATCAAACAGTCAGCAGGCAATAATCATGGAACTCAGGTGTGAGGAATCATGCTGCTCAGCTGGCAATAATCAAGCAGCTGAGCAGGCAGGAATTACGCAGCACAGCTGGCAATTGTCAAGCAGATGACAGGCAGGAATCGTGCAGCTCAGCTGGCAATTGTCAAGCAGATGAGCAGACAGTAATCACGCAGCTCAGCAGGCCCAGATCACGTGACTGAGCATGCACTGTTCACGTGGCTGATCATACACTGATCACGTGATGATCATGCACTGATCACTTGGATATCATGCACTGATCACGTGGCTGATCATACACTGTTCACGTGTCTGACCATGCACTGATCACGTGGCTGATCATACACTGCTCACGTAACTGATCATGCACTGATCACGTGGCTATCATGCACTGATCACGTGGCTGAACATGCACTGTTCACGTGGCTGATCACACACCTGTCACGTGACATATCATGCACTGATCACGTGGCACTCATGCACTGATCACGTGGCTGATCATACTCTGCTCACGTAACTCATGCACACATCACGTGGCTATCATGCACTGCTCACGTGGCTCGTCATGGAATGATCACGTAGCAACCATATACTGGTCACGTGACTGATCATGCAAGATCACGTAAATGATCATGCACTGTTCACGTGACTGATCATGTACTGATCACGTGACTGATCATGCACTGATCACGTGGCTATCATGCTCTGCTCACGTGGCTGATCATGCACTGATCACGTAGCAACCATGTACTGGTCACGTGACTGATCATGCACTGATCACGTAATTGATCCTGCACTGATCACGTGGCTCATCATGCACTGATCACGTGGCTGATCACACATGTATCACGTGACTGATCATGCACTGATCACGTGGCTCTCATGCACTGATCACGTGGCTGTCATGCACTGATCACGTGGATATCATGCACTGATCACGTGGCTGATCACGTATCACATGACTGATCATGCACTGATCACGTGGCTATCATGCACTGATCACGTGGCTATCATGCACTGATCACGTGGCTGATCATGCAATGATCACGTAGCTACCATGCACTGGTCACGTGACTGATCATGCACTGATCACGTAATTGATCATGCACTGATCACGTGGCTGATCATGCACTGATCACGTGGCTGATCATGCACTGATCACATAACTGATCATGCACTGATCACGTGACTGATCATGCACTGATCACGTGGCTATCATGCACTGATCACGTGGCTGATCATGCACTGATCACGTGACTGATCATGCACTGATCACGTGGCTGATCATGCACTGATCACGTGACTGATCATGCACTGATCACGTGGCTGATCATGCACTGATCACGTGACTGATCATGCACTGATCACGTGTCTGATCATGCACTGATCACGTGGCTATCATGCACTGCTCACGTGGCTGATCATGCATGATCACGCAGCTACCATGTACTGGTCACATGACTGATCATGCACTGATCACGTGACTGATCATGCAGTGATCACGTGGCTATCATGCACTACTCACGTGGCTGATCATGCAATGATCATGTAGCTACCATGTACAGGTCACGTGAATGATCATACACCCATCAGGTGACTGATCATGCACTGATCACGTGGCTATCATGCACTGATCACGAGACTGATCATGCACTGATCACGTCTATATCATGCACTGATCACATGACTGCCCATGCACTGATCACGTGGATGATCATACACTAATCATGTGACAGATCATGCACTGATCACGTGGCTGATCATGCACTGATACCGTGACTGAGCATGGACTGATCACATGACTATCATGTAGTGATCACGTGACTTAATGGCGCTGATCATGTGACTGATCATGCGCTGATCATGTTTGCTATCATACACTGATCATGTGCCTCTGGAGGCAATAAACAAAGAGCTGAGTAGGCACGAATCAAACAGTCAGCAGGCAATAATCATGGAACTCAGGTGTGAGGAATCATGCTGCTCAGCTGGCAATAATCAAGCAGCTGAGCAGGCAGGAATTACGCAGCACAGCTGGCAATTGTCAAGCAGATGACAGGCAGGAATCGTGCAGCTCAGCTGGCAATTGTCAAGCAGATGAGCAGACAGTAATCACGCAGCTCAGCAGGCCCAGATCACGTGACTGAGCATGCACTGTTCACGTGGCTGATCATACACTGATCACGTGATGATCATGCACTGATCACTTGGATATCATGCACTGATCACGTGGCTGATCATACACTGTTCACGTGTCTGACCATGCACTGATCACGTGGCTGATCATACACTGCTCACGTAACTGATCATGCACTGATCACGTGGCTATCATGCACTGATCACGTGGCTGAACATGCACTGTTCACGTGGCTGATCACACACTGTCACGTGACATATCATGCACTGATCACGTGGCACTCATGCACTGATCACGTGGCTGATCATACTCTGCTCACGTAACTCATGCACACATCACGTGGCTATCATGCACTGCTCACGTGGCTCGTCATGGAATGATCACGTAGCAACCATATACTGGTCACGTGACTGATCATGCAAGATCACGTAAATGATCATGCACTGTTCACGTGACTGATCATGTACTGATCACGTGACTGATCATGCACTGATCACGTGGCTATCATGCACTGCTCACGTGGCTGATCATGCAACGATCACGTAGCAACCATGTACTGGTCACGTGACTGATCATGCACTGATCACGTAATTGATCATGCACTGATCACGTGGCTCATCATGCACTGATCACGTGGCTGATCACACATGTATCACGTGACTGATCATGCACTGATCACGTGGCTCTCATGCACTGATCACGTGGCTGTCATGCACTGATCACGTGGATATCATGCACTGATCACGTGGCTGATCACACGTATCACATGACTGATCATGCACTGATCACGTGGCTATCATGCACTGATCACGTGGCTATCATGCACTGATCACGTGGCTGATCATGCAATGATCACGTAGCTACATGTACTGGTCACGTGACTGATCATGCACTGATCACGTAATTGATCATGCACTGATCACGTGGCTGATCATGCACTGATCACGTGGCTGATCATGCACTGATCACGTGACTGATCATGCACTGATCACGGCTGATCATGCACTGATCACGTGGCTATCATGCACTGATCACGTGGCTGATCACACTGATCATCATGCACTGATCACGTGGCTGATCATGCACTGATCACGTGACTGATCATGCACTGATCACGTGGCTGATCATGCACTGATCACGTGACTGATCATGCACTGATCACGTGTCTGATCATGCACTGATCACGTGGCTATCATGCACTGCTCACGTGGCTGATCATGCATGATCACGCAGCTACCATGTACTGGTCACATGACTGATCATGCACTGATCACGTGACTGATCATGCACTGATCACGTGGCTATCATGCACTACTCACGTGGCTGATCATGCAATGATCATGTAGCTACCATGTACAGGTCACGTGAATGATCATACACCCATCAGGTGACTGATCATGCACTGATCACGTGGCTATCATGCACTGATCACGAGACTGATCATGCACTGATCACGTCTATATCATGCACTGATCACATGACTGCCCATGCACTGATCACGTGGATGATCATACACTAATCATGTGACAGATCATGCACTGATCACGTGGCTGATCATGCACTGATACCGTGACTGAGCATGGACTGATCACATGACTATCATGTAGTGATCACGTGACTTAATGGCGCTGATCATGTGACTGATCATGCGCTGATCATGTTTGCTATCATACACTGATCATGTGCCTCTGGAGGCAATAAACAAAGAGCTGAGTAGGCACGAATCAAACAGTCAGCAGGCAATAATCATGGAACTCAGGTGTGAGGAATCATGCTGCTCAGCTGGCAATAATCAAGCAGCTGAGCAGGCAGGAATTACGCAGCACAGCTGGCAATTGTCAAGCAGATGACAGGCAGGAATCGTGCAGCTCAGCTGGCAATTGTCAAGCAGATGAGCAGACAGTAATCACGCAGCTCAGCAGGCCCAGATCACGTGACTGAGCATGCACTGTTCACGTGGCTGATCATACACTGATCACGTGATGATCATGCACTGATCACTTGGATATCATGCACTGATCACGTGGCTGATCATACACTGTTCACGTGTCTGACCATGCACTGATCACGTGGCTGATCATACACTGCTCACGTAACTGATCATGCACTGATCACGTGGCTATCATGCACTGATCACGTGGCTGAACATGCACTGTTCACGTGGCTGATCACACCTGTCACGTGACATATCATGCACTGATCACGTGGCACTCATGCACTGATCACGTGGCTGATCATACTCTGCTCACGTAACTCATGCACACATCACGTGGCTATCATGCACTGCTCACGTGGCTCGTCATGGAATGATCACGTAGCAACCATATACTGGTCACGTGACTGATCATGCAAGATCACGTAAATGATCATGCACTGTTCACGTGACTGATCATGTACTGATCACGTGACTGATCATGCACTGATCACGTGGCTATCATGCACTGCTCACGTGGCTGATCATGCACGATCACGTAGCAACCATGTACTGGTCACGTGACTGATCATGCACTGATCACGTAATTGATCATGCACTGATCACGTGGCTCATCATGCACTGATCACGTGGCTGATCACACATGTATCACGTGACTGATCATGCACTGATCACGTGGCTCTCATGCACTGATCACGTGGCTGTCATGCACTGATCACGTGGATATCATGCACTGATCACGTGGCTGATCACACGTATCACATGACTGATCATGCACTGATCACGTGGCTATCATGCACTGATCACGTGGCTATCATGCACTGATCACGTGGCTGATCATGCAATGATCACGTAGCTACCATGTACTGGTCACGTGACTGATCATGCACTGATCACGTAATTGATCATGCACTGATCGTGGCTGATCATGCACTGATCACGTGGCTGATCATGCACTGATCACGTAACTGATCATGCACTGATCACGTGACTGATCATGCACTGATCACGTGGCTATCATGCACTGATCACGTGGCTGATCATGCACTGATCACGTGCCTGATCATGCACTGATCACGTGGCTGATCATGCACTGATCACGTGACTGATCATGCACTGATCACGTGGCTGATCATGCACTGATCACGTGACTGATCATGCACTGATCACGTGTCTGATCATGCACTGATCACGTGGCTATCATGCACTGCTCACGTGGCTGATCATGCCATGATCACGCAGCTACCATGTACTGGTCACATGACTGATCATGCACTGATCACGTGACTGATCATGCAGTGATCACGTGGCTATCATGCACTACTCACGTGGCTGATCATGCAATGATCATGTAGCTACCATGTACAGGTCACGTGAATGATCATACACCCATCAGGTGACTGATCATGCACTGATCACGTGGCTATCATGCACTGATCACGAGACTGATCATGCACTGATCACGTCTATATCATGCACTGATCACATGACTGCCCATGCACTGATCACGTGGATGATCATACACTAATCATGTGACAGATCATGCACTGATCACGTGGCTGATCATGCACTGATACCGTGACTGAGCATGGACTGATCACATGACTATCATGTAGTGATCACGTGACTTAATGGCGCTGATCATGTGACTGATCATGCGCTGATCATGTTTGCTATCATACACTGATCATGTGCCTCTGGAGGCAATAAACAAAGAGCTGAGTAGGCACGAATCAAACAGTCAGCAGGCAATAATCATGGAACTCAGGTGTGAGGAATCATGCTGCTCAGCTGGCAATAATCAAGCAGCTGAGCAGGCAGGAATTACGCAGCACAGCTGGCAATTGTCAAGCAGATGACAGGCAGGAATCGTGCAGCTCAGCTGGCAATTGTCAAGCAGATGAGCAGACAGTAATCACGCAGCTCAGCAGGCCCAGATCACGTGACTGAGCATGCACTGTTCACGTGGCTGATCATACACTGATCACGTGATGATCATGCACTGATCACTTGGATATCATGCACTGATCACGTGGCTGATCATACACTGTTCACGTGTCTGACCATGCACTGATCACGTGGCTGATCATACACTGCTCACGTAACTGATCATGCACTGATCACGTGGCTATCATGCACTGATCACGTGGCTGAACATGCACTGTTCACGTGGCTGATCACACACCTGTCACGTGACATATCATGCACTGATCACGTGGCACTCATGCACTGATCACGTGGCTGATCATACTCTGCTCACGTAACTCATGCACACATCACGTGGCTATCATGCACTGCTCACGTGGCTCGTCATGGAATGATCACGTAGCAACCATATACTGGTCACGTGACTGATCATGCAAAGATCACGTAAATGATCATGCACTGTTCACGTGACTGATCATGTACTGATCACGTGACTGATCATGCACTGATCACGTGGCTATCATGCACTGCTCACGTGGCTGATCATGCAACGATCACGTAGCAACCATGTACTGGTCACGTGACTGATCATGCACTGATCACGTAATTGATCATGCACTGATCACGTGGCTCATCATGCACTGATCACGTGGCTGATCACACATGTATCACGTGACTGATCATGCACTGATCACGTGGCTCTCATGCACTGATCACGTGGCTATCATGCACTGATCACGTGGCTGATCATGCACTGATCACGTGGCTATCATGCACTGATCACGTGACTGATCATGCACTGATCACGTGGCTGATCATGCACTGATCACGTGGCTGATCATGCACTGATCACGTGGCTGATCATGCACTGATCACGTGACTGATCATGCACTGATCACGTGACTGATCATGCACTGATCACGTGGCTGATCATGCACTGATCACGTGGCTGATCATGCACTGATCACGTGACTGATCATGCACTGATCACGTGGCTGATCATGCACTGATCACGTGACTGATCATGCACTGATCACGTGGCTGATCATGCACTGATCACGTGACTGATCATGCACTGATCACGTGTCTGATCATGCACTGATCACGTGGCTATCATGCACTGCTCACGTGGCTGATCATGCCATGATCACGCAGCTACCATGTACTGGTCACATGACTGATCATGCACTGATCACGTGACTGATCATGCAGTGATCACGTGGCTATCATGCACTACTCACGTGGCTGATCATGCAATGATCATGTAGCTACCATGTACAGGTCACGTGAATGATCATACACCCATCAGGTGACTGATCATGCACTGATCACGTGGCTATCATGCACTGATCACGAGACTGATCATGCACTGATCACGTCTATATCATGCACTGATCACATGACTGCCCATGCACTGATCACGTGGATGATCATACACTAATCTTGTGACAGATCATGCACTGATCACGTGGCTGATCATGCACTGATACCGTGACTGAGCATGGACTGATCACATGACTATCATGTAGTGATCACGTGACTTAATGGCGCTGATCATGTGACTGATCATGCGCTGATCATGTTTGCTATCATACACTGATCATGTGCCTCTGGAGGCAATAAACAAAGAGCTGAGTAGGCACGAATCAAACAGTCAGCAGGCAATAATCATGGAACTCAGGTGTGAGGAATCATGCTGCTCAGCTGGCAATAATCAAGCAGCTGAGCAGGCAGGAATTACGCAGCACAGCTGGCAATTGTCAAGCAGATGACAGGCAGGAATCGTGCAGCTCAGCTGGCAATTGTCAAGCAGATGAGCAGACAGTAATCACGCAGCTCAGCAGGCCCAGATCACGTGACTGAGCATGCACTGTTCACGTGGCTGATCATACACTGATCACGTGATGATCATGCACTGATCACTTGGATATCATGCACTGATCACGTGGCTGATCATACACTGTTCACGTGTCTGACCATGCACTGATCACGTGGCTGATCATACACTGCTCACGTAACTGATCATGCACTGATCACGTGGCTATCATGCACTGATCACGTGGCTGAACATGCACTGTTCACGTGGCTGATCACACACCTGTCACGTGACATATCATGCACTGATCACGTGGCACTCATGCACTGATCACGTGGCTGATCATACTCTGCTCACGTAACTCATGCACACATCACGTGGCTATCATGCACTGCTCACGTGGCTCGTCATGGAATGATCACGTAGCAACCATATACTGGTCACGTGACTGATCATGCAAAGATCACGTAAATGATCATGCACTGTTCACGTGACTGATCATGTACTGATCACGTGACTGATCATGCACTGATCACGTGGCTATCATGCACTGCTCACGTGGCTGATCATGCAACGATCACGTAGCAACCATGTACTGGTCACGTGACTGATCATGCACTGATCACGTAATTGATGCACTGATCACGTGGCTCATCATGCACTGATCACGTGGCTGATCACACATGTATCACGTGACTGATCATGCACTGATCACGTGGCTCTCATGCACTGATCACGTGGCTGTCATGCACTGATCACGTGGATATCATGCACTGATCACGTGGCTGATCACACACGTATCACATGACTGATCATGCACTGATCACGTGGCTATCATGCACTGATCACGTGGCTATCATGCACTGATCACGTGGCTGATCATGCAATGATCACGTAGCTACCATGTACTGGTCACGTGACTGATCATGCACTGATCACGTAATTGATCATGCACTGATCATGTGGCTGATCATGCACTGATCACGTGGCTGATCATACACTGATCACATAACTGATCATGCACTGATCACGTGACTGATCATGCACTGATCACGTGGCTATCATGCACTGATCACTTGGCTGACATACACTGATCACGTGCCTGGTCATGCACTGATCACGTGGCTGATCATGCACTGATCACGTGACTGATCATGCACTGATCACGTGTCTGATCATGCACTGATCACGTGGCTATCATGCACTGCTCACGTGGCTGATCATGCCATGATCACGCAGCTACCATGTACTGGTCACATGACTGATCATGCACTGATCACGTGACTGATCATGCAGTGATCACGTGGCTATCATGCACTACTCACGTGGCTGATCATGCAATGATCATGTAGCTACCATGTACAGGTCACGTGAATGATCATACACCCATCAGGTGACTGATCATGCACTGATCACGTGGCTATCATGCACTGATCACGAGACTGATCATGCACTGATCACGTCTATATCATGCACTGATCACATGACTGCCCATGCACTGATCACGTGGATGATCATACACTAATCTTGTGACAGATCATGCACTGATCACGTGGCTGATCATGCACTGATACCGTGACTGAGCATGGACTGATCACATGACTATCATGTAGTGATCACGTGACTTAATGGCGCTGATCATGTGACTGATCATGCGCTGATCATGTTTGCTATCATACACTGATCATGTGCCTCTGGAGGCAATAAACAAAGAGCTGAGTAGGCACGAATCAAACAGTCAGCAGGCAATAATCATGGAACTCAGGTGTGAGGAATCATGCTGCTCAGCTGGCAATAATCAAGCAGCTGAGCAGGCAGGAATTACGCAGCACAGCTGGCAATTGTCAAGCAGATGACAGGCAGGAATCGTGCAGCTCAGCTGGCAATTGTCAAGCAGATGAGCAGACAGTAATCACGCAGCTCAGCAGGCCCAGATCACGTGACTGAGCATGCACTGTTCACGTGGCTGATCATACACTGATCACGTGATGATCATGCACTGATCACTTGGATATCATGCACTGATCACGTGGCTGATCATACACTGTTCACGTGTCTGACCATGCACTGATCACGTGGCTGATCATACACTGCTCACGTAACTGATCATGCACTGATCACGTGGCTATCATGCACTGATCACGTGGCTGAACATGCACTGTTCACGTGGCTGATCACACACCTGTCACGTGACATATCATGCACTGATCACGTGGCACTCATGCACTGATCACGTGGCTGATCATACTCTGCTCACGTAACTCATGCACACATCACGTGGCTATCATGCACTGCTCACGTGGCTCGTCATGGAATGATCACGTAGCAACCATATACTGGTCACGTGACTGATCATGCAAAGATCACGTAAATGATCATGCACTGTTCACGTGACTGATCATGTACTGATCACGTGACTGATCATGCACTGATCACGTGGCTATCATGCACTGCTCACGTGGCTGATCATGCAACGATCACGTAGCAACCATGTACTGGTCACGTGACTGATCATGCACTGATCACGTAATTGATCCTGCACTGATCACGTGGCTCATCATGCACTGATCACGTGGCTGATCACACATGTATCACGTGACTGATCATGCACTGATCACGTGGCTCTCATGCACTGATCACGTGGCTGTCATGCACTGATCACGTGGATATCATGCACTGATCACGTGGCTGATCACACACGTATCACATGACTGATCATGCACTGATCACGTGGCTATCATGCACTGATCACGTGGCTATCATGCACTGATCACGTGGCTGATCATGCAATGATCACGTAGCTACCATGTACTGGTCACGTGACTGATCATGCACTGATCACGTAATTGATCATGCACTGATCACGTGGCTGATCATGCACTGATCACGTGGCTGATCATGCACTGATCACGTAACTGATCATGCACTGATCACGTGACTGATCATGCACTGATCACGTGGCTATCATGCACTGATCACGTGGCTGACATACACTGATCACGTGCCTGATCATGCACTGATCACGTGGCTGATCATGCACTGATCACGTGACTGATCATGCACTGATCACGTGTCTGATCATGCACTGATCACGTGGCTATCATGCACTGCTCACGTGGCTGATCATGCATGATCACGCAGCTACCATGTACTGGTCACATGACTGATCATGCACTGATCACGTGACTGATCATGCACTGATCACGTGGCTATCATGAACTACTCACGTGGCTGATCATGCAATGATCATGTAGCTACCATGTACAGGTCACGTGAATGATCATACACCCATCAGGTGACTGATCATGCACTGATCACGTGGCTATCATGCACTGATCACGAGACTGATCATGCACTGATCACGTCTATATCATGCACTGATCACATGACTGCCCATGCACTGATCACGTGGATGATCATACACTAATCTTGTGACAGATCATGCACTGATCACGTGGCTGATCATGCACTGATACCGTGACTGAGCATGGACTGATCACATGACTATCATGTAGTGATCACGTGACTTAATGGCGCTGATCATGTGACTGATCATGCGCTGATCATGTTTGCTATCATACACTGATCATGTGCCTCTGGAGGCAATAAACAAAGAGCTGAGTAGGCACGAATCAAACAGTCAGCAGGCAATAATCATGGAACTCAGGTGTGAGGAATCATGCTGCTCAGCTGGCAATAATCAAGCAGCTGAGCAGGCAGGAATTACGCAGCACAGCTGGCAATTGTCAAGCAGATGACAGGCAGGAATCGTGCAGCTCAGCTGGCAATTGTCAAGCAGATGAGCAGACAGTAATCACGCAGCTCAGCAGGCCCAGATCACGTGACTGAGCATGCACTGTTCACGTGGCTGATCATACACTGATCACGTGATGATCATGCACTGATCACTTGGATATCATGCACTGATCACGTGGCTGATCATACACTGTTCACGTGTCTGACCATGCACTGATCACGTGGCTGATCATACACTGCTCACGTAACTGATCATGCACTGATCACGTGGCTATCATGCACTGATCACGTGGCTGAACATGCACTGTTCACGTGGCTGATCACACACCTGTCACGTGACATATCATGCACTGATCACGTGGCACTCATGCACTGATCACGTGGCTGATCATACTCTGCTCACGTAACTCATGCACACATCACGTGGCTATCATGCACTGCTCACGTGGCTCGTCATGGAATGATCACGTAGCAACCATATACTGGTCACGTGACTGATCATGCAAAGATCACGTAAATGATCATGCACTGTTCACGTGACTGATCATGTACTGATCACGTGACTGATCATGCACTGATCACGTGGCTATCATGCACTGCTCACGTGGCTGATCATGCAACGATCACGTAGCAACCATGTACTGGTCACGTGACTGATCATGCACTGATCACGTAATTGATCCTGCACTGATCACGTGGCTCATCATGCACTGATCACGTGGCTGATCACACATGTATCACGTGACTGATCATGCACTGATCACGTGGCTCTCATGCACTGATCACGTGGCTGTCATGCACTGATCACGTGGATATCATGCACTGATCACGTGGCTGATCACACACGTATCACATGACTGATCATGCACTGATCACGTGGCTATCATGCACTGATCACGTGGCTATCATGCACTGATCACGTGGCTGATCATGCAATGATCACGTAGCTACCATGTACTGGTCACGTGACTGATCATGCACTGATCACGTAATTGATCATGCACTGATCATGTGGCTGATCATGCACTGATCACGTGGCTGATCATACACTGATCACATAACTGATCATGCACTGATCACGTGACTGATCATGCACTGATCACGTGGCTATCATGCACTGATCACTTGGCTGACATACACTGATCACGTGCCTGGTCATGCACTGATCACGTGGCTGATCATGCACTGATCACGTGACTGATCATGCACTGATCACGTGTCTGATCATGCACTGATCACGTGGCTATCATGCACTGCTCACGTGGCTGATCATGCCATGATCACGCAGCTACCATGTACTGGTCACATGACTGATCATGCACTGATCACGTGACTGATCATGCAGTGATCACGTGGCTATCATGAACTACTCACGTGGCTGATCATGCAATGATCATGTAGCTACCATGTACAGGTCACGTGAATGATCATACACCCATCAGGTGACTGATCATGCACTGATCACGTGGCTATCATGCACTGATCACGAGACTGATCATGCACTGTTCACGTCTATATCATGCACTGATCACATGACTGCCCATGCACTGATCACGTGGATGATCATACACTAATCTTGTGACAGATCATGCACTGATCACGTGGCTGATCATGCACTGATACCGTGACTGAGCATGGACTGATCACATGACTATCATGTAGTGATCACGTGACTTAATGGCGCTGATCATGTGACTGATCATGCGCTGATCATGTTTGCTATCATACACTGATCATGTGCCTCTGGAGGCAATAAACAAAGAGCTGAGTAGGCACGAATCAAACAGTCAGCAGGCAATAATCATGGAACTCAGGTGTGAGGAATCATGCTGCTCAGCTGGCAATAATCAAGCAGCTGAGCAGGCAGGAATTACGCAGCACAGCTGGCAATTGTCAAGCAGATGACAGGCAGGAATCGTGCAGCTCAGCTGGCAATTGTCAAGCAGATGAGCAGACAGTAATCACGCAGCTCAGCAGGCCCAGATCACGTGACTGAGCATGCACTGTTCACGTGGCTGATCATACACTGATCACGTGATGATCATGCACTGATCACTTGGATATCATGCACTGATCACGTGGCTGATCATACACTGTTCACGTGTCTGACCATGCACTGATCACGTGGCTGATCATACACTGCTCACGTAACTGATCATGCACTGATCACGTGGCTATCATGCACTGATCACGTGGCTGAACATGCACTGTTCACGTGGCTGATCACACACCTGTCACGTGACATATCATGCACTGATCACGTGGCACTCATGCACTGATCACGTGGCTGATCATACTCTGCTCACGTAACTCATGCACACATCACGTGGCTATCATGCACTGCTCACGTGGCTCGTCATGGAATGATCACGTAGCAACCATATACTGGTCACGTGACTGATCATGCAAAGATCACGTAAATGATCATGCACTGTTCACGTGACTGATCATGTACTGATCACGTGACTGATCATGCACTGATCACGTGGCTATCATGCACTGCTCACGTGGCTGATCATGCAACGATCACGTAGCAACCATGTACTGGTCACGTGACTGATCATGCACTGATCACGTAATTGATCATGCACTGATCACGTGGCTCATCATGCACTGATCACGTGGCTGATCACACATGTATCACGTGACTGATCATGCACTGATCACGTGGCTCATGCACTGATCACGTGGCTGTCATGCACTGATCACGTGGATATCATGCACTGATCATGTGATCACACATGTATCACATGACTGATCATGCACTGATCACGTGGCTATCATGCACTGATCACGTGGCTATCATGCACTGATCACGTGGCTGATCATGCAATGATCACGTAGCTACCATGTACTGGTCACGGCTGATCATGCACTGATCACGTGACTGATCATGCACTGATCACGTGGCTGATCATGCACTGATCACGTGGCTGATCATGCACTGATCACGTGCCTGATCATGCACTGATCACGTGGCTGATCATGCACTGATCACGTGACTGATCATGCACTGATCACGTGTCTGATCATGCACTGATCACGTGGCTATCATGCACTGCTCACGTGGCTGATCATGCCATGATCACGCAGCTACCATGTACTGGTCACATGACTGATCATGCACTGATCACGTGACTGATCATGCAGTGATCACGTGGCTATCATGCACTACTCACGTGGCTGATCATGCAATGATCATGTAGCTACCATGTACAGGTCACGTGAATGATCATACACCCATCAGGTGACTGATCATGCACTGATCACGTGGCTATCATGCACTGATCACGAGACTGATCATGCACTGATCACGTCTATATCATGCACTGATCACATGACTGCCCGTGCACTGATCACGTGGATGATCATACACTAATCTTGTGACAGATCATGCACTGATCACGTGGCTGATCATGCACTGATACCGTGACTGAGCATGGACTGATCACATGACTATCATGTAGTGATCACGTGACTTAATGGCGCTGATCATGTGACTGATCATGCGCTGATCATGTTTGCTATCATACACTGATCATGTGCCTCTGGAGGCAATAAACAAAGAGCTGAGTAGGCACGAATCAAACAGTCAGCAGGCAATAATCATGGAACTCAGGTGTGAGGAATCATGCTGCTCAGCTGGCAATAATCAAGCAGCTGAGCAGGCAGGAATTACGCAGCACAGCTGGCAATTGTCAAGCAGATGACAGGCAGGAATCGTGCAGCTCAGCTGGCAATTGTCAAGCAGATGAGCAGACAGTAATCACGCAGCTCAGCAGGCCCAGATCACGTGACTGAGCATGCACTGTTCACGTGGCTGATCATACACTGATCACGTGATGATCATGCACTGATCACTTGGATATCATGCACTGATCACGTGGCTGATCATACACTGTTCACGTGTCTGACCATGCACTGATCACGTGGCTGATCATACACTGCTCACGTAACTGATCATGCACTGATCACGTGGCTATCATGCACTGATCACGTGGCTGAACATGCACTGTTCACGTGGCTGATCACACACCTGTCACGTGACATATCATGCACTGATCACGTGGCACTCATGCACTGATCACGTGGCTGATCATACTCTGCTCACGTAACTCATGCACACATCACGTGGCTATCATGCACTGCTCACGTGGCTCGTCATGGAATGATCACGTAGCAACCATATACTGGTCACGTGACTGATCATGCAAAGATCACGTAAATGATCATGCACTGTTCACGTGACTGATCATGTACTGATCACGTGACTGATCATGCACTGATCACGTGGCTATCATGCTCTGCTCACGTGGCTGATCATGCAACGATCACGTAGCAACCATGTACTGGTCACGTGACTGATCATGCACTGATCACGTAATTGATCCTGCACTGATCACGTGGCTCATCATGCACTGATCACGTGGCTGATCACACATGTATCACGTGACTGATCATGCACTGATCACGTGGCTCTCATGCACTGATCACGTGGCTGTCATGCACTGATCACGTGGATATCATGCACTGATCACGTGGCTGATCACACACGTATCATGACTGATCATGCACTGATCACGTGGCTATCATGCACTGATCACGTGGCTATCATGCACTGATCACGTGGCTGATCATGCAATGATCACGTAGCTACCATGTACTGGTCACGTGACTGATCATGCACTGATCACGTAATTGATCATGCACTGATCACGTGGCTGATCATGCACTGATCACGTGGCTGATCATACACTGATCATAACTGATCATGCACTGATCACGTGACTGATCATGCACTGATCACGTGGCTATCATGCACTGATCACGTGGCTGATCATACACTGATCACGTGCCTGATCATGCACTGATCACGTGGCTGATCATGCACTGATCACGTGACTGATCATGCACTGATCACGTGTCTGATCATGCACTGATCACGTGACTGATCATGCACTGATCACGTGGCTGATCATGCACTGATCACGTGGCTATCATGCACTGATCACGTGGCTGATCATGCATGATCACATGTACTGGTCACATGACTGATCATGCACTGATCACGTGACTGATCATGCAGTGATCACGTGGCTATCATGCACTACTCACGTGGCTGATCATGCAATGATCATGTAGCTACCATGTACAGGTCACGTGAATGATCATACACCCATCAGGTGACTGATCATGCACTGATCACGTGGCTATCATGCACTGATCACGAGACTGATCATGCACTGATCACGTCTATATCATGCACTGATCACATGACTGCCCATGCACTGATCACGTGGATGATCATACACTAATCTTGTGACAGATCATGCACTGATCACGTGGCTGATCATGCACTGATACCGTGACTGAGCATGGACTGATCACATGACTATCATGTAGTGATCACGTGACTTAATGGCGCTGATCATGTGACTGATCATGCGCTGATCATGTTTGCTATCATACACTGATCATGTGCCTCTGGAGGCAATAAACAAAGAGCTGAGTAGGCACGAATCAAACAGTCAGCAGGCAATAATCATGGAACTCAGGTGTGAGGAATCATGCTGCTCAGCTGGCAATAATCAAGCAGCTGAGCAGGCAGGAATTACGCAGCACAGCTGGCAATTGTCAAGCAGATGACAGGCAGGAATCGTGCAGCTCAGCTGGCAATTGTCAAGCAGATGAGCAGACAGTAATCACGCAGCTCAGCAGGCCCAGATCACGTGACTGAGCATGCACTGTTCACGTGGCTGATCATACACTGATCACGTGATGATCATGCACTGATCACTTGGATATCATGCACTGATCACGTGGCTGATCATACACTGTTCACGTGTCTGACCATGCACTGATCACGTGGCTGATCATACACTGCTCACGTAACTGATCATGCACTGATCACGTGGCTATCATGCACTGATCACGTGGCTGAACATGCACTGTTCACGTGGCTGATCACACACTGTCACGTGACATATCATGCACTGATCACGTGGCACTCATGCACTGATCACGTGGCTGATCATACTCTGCTCACGTAACTCATGCACACATCACGTGGCTATCATGCACTGCTCACGTGGCTCGTCATGGAATGATCACGTAGCAACCATATACTGGTCACGTGACTGATCATGCAAAGATCACGTAAATGATCATGCACTGTTCACGTGACTGATCATGTACTGATCACGTGACTGATCATGCACTGATCACGTGGCTATCATGCTCTGCTCACGTGGCTGATCATGCAACGATCACGTAGCAACCATGTACTGGTCACGTGACTGATCATGCACTGATCACGTAATTGATCCTGCACTGATCACGTGGCTCATCATGCACTGATCACGTGGCTGATCACACATGTATCACGTGACTGATCATGCACTGATCACGTGGCTCTCATGCACTGATCACGTGGCTGTCATGCACTGATCACGTGGATATCATGCACTGATCACGTGGCTGATCACACGTATCACATGACTGATCATGCACTGATCACGTGGCTATCATGCACTGATCACGTGGCTATCATGCACTGATCACGTGGCTGATCATGCAATGATCACGTAGCTACCATGTACTGGTCACGTGACTGATCATGCACTGATCACGTAATTGATCATGCACTGATCACGTGGCTGATCATGCACTGATCACGTGGCTGATCATGCACTGATCACGTGACTGATCATGCACTGATCACGTGACTGATCATGCACTGATCACGTGGCTATCATGCACTGATCATGGCTGATCATGCACTGATCACGTGCCTGATCATGCACTGATCACGTGGCTGATCATGCACTGATCACGTGACTGATCATGCACTGATCACGTGGCTGATCATGCACTGATCACGTGACTGATCATGCACTGATCACGTGACTGATCATGCACTGATCACGTGGCTATCATGCACTGCTCACGTGGCTGATCATGCATGATCGCAGCTACCATGTACTGGTCACATGACTGATCATGCACTGATCACGTGACTGATCATGCACTGATCACGTGGCTATCATGCACTACTCACGTGGCTGATCATGCAATGATCATGTAGCTACCATGTACAGGTCACGTGAATGATCATACACCCATCAGGTGACTGATCATGCACTGATCACGTGGCTATCATGCACTGATCACGAGACTGATCATGCACTGATCACGTCTATATCATGCACTGATCACATGACTGCCATGCACTGATCACGTGGATGATCATACACTAATCACGTGACAGATCATGCACTGATCACGTGGCTGATCATGCACTGATACCGTGACTGAGCATGGACTGATCACATGACTATCATGTAGTGATCACGTGACTTAATGGCGCTGATCATGTGACTGATCATGCACTGATCATGTTTGCTATCATACACTGATCATGTGCCTCTGGAGGCAATAAACAAAGAGCTGAGTAGGCACGAATCAAACAGTCAGCAGGCAATAATCATGGAACTCAGGTGTGAGGAATCATGCTGCTCAGCTGGCAATAATCAAGCAGCTGAGCAGGCAGGAATTACGCAGCACAGCTGGCAATTGTCAAGCAGATGACAGGCAGGAATCGTGCAGCTCAGCTGGCAATTGTCAAGCAGATGAGCAGACAGTAATCACGCAGCTCAGCAGGCCCAGATCACGTGACTGAGCATGCACTGATCACGTGGCTGATCATACACTGATCACGTGACTCATGCACTGATCACGTGGCTATCATGCACTGATCACGTGGCTGATCATGCACTGATCACGTGGCTGACCATGCACTGATCACGTGACTGATCATGCACTGATCACGTGGCTGATCATGCACTGATCACGTGGCTGATCATGCACTGATCACGTGACTGATCATGCACTGATCACGTGGCTATCATGCACTGATCACGTGGCTGATCATGCACTGATCACGTGGCAATCATGCACTGGTCACGTGACTGATCATGCACTGATCACGTAATTGATCATGCACTGATCACGTGGCTGATCATGCACTGATCACGTGGCTGATCATGCATGATCACGTGACTGATCATGCACTGATCACGTGGCTCTCATGCACTGATCACGTGGCTGATCATGCACTGATCACGTGGCTATCATGCACTGATCACGTGGCTGATCACACACTATCACGTGACTGATCATGCACTGATCACGTGGCTATCATGCACTGATCACGTGGCTATCATGCACTGATCACGTGGCTGATCATGCACTGATCACGTAGCTACATGCACTGATCACGTGACTGATCATGCACTGATCACGTGATTGATCATGCACTGATCACGTGGCTGATCATGCACTGATCACGTGGCTGATCATGCACTGATCACGTGACTGATCATGCACTGATCACGTGACTGATCATGCACTGATCACGTGGCTATCATGCACTGATCACGTGGCTGATCATGCACTGATCACGTGACTGATCATGCACTGATCACGTGGCTGATCATGCACTGATCACGTGACTGATCATGCACTGATCACGTGGCTGATCATGCACTGATCACGTGACTGATCATGCACTGATCACGTGTCTGATCATGCACTGATCACGTGGCTATCATGCACTGCTCACGTGGCTGATCATGCCATGATCACGCAGCTACCATGTACTGGTCACATGACTGATCATGCACTGATCACGTGACTGATCATGCACTGATCACGTGGCTATCATGCACTACTCACGTGGCTGATCATGCAATGATCATGTAGCTACCATGTACAGGTCACGTGAATGATCATACACCCATCAGGTGACTGATCATGCACTGATCACGTGGCTATCATGCACTGATCACGAGACTGATCATGCACTGATCACGTCTATATCATGCACTGATCACATGACTGCCCATGCACTGATCACGTGGATGATCATACACTAATCTTGTGACAGATCATGCACTGATCACGTGGCTGATCATGCACTGATACCGTGACTGAGCATGGACTGATCACATGACTATCATGTAGTGATCACGTGACTTAATGGCGCTGATCATGTGACTGATCATGCGCTGATCATGTTTGCTATCATACACTGATCATGTGCCTCTGGAGGCAATAAACAAAGAGCTGAGTAGGCACGAATCAAACAGTCAGCAGGCAATAATCATGGAACTCAGGTGTGAGGAATCATGCTGCTCAGCTGGCAATAATCAAGCAGCTGAGCAGGCAGGAATTACGCAGCACAGCTGGCAATTGTCAAGCAGATGACAGGCAGGAATCGTGCAGCTCAGCTGGCAATTGTCAAGCAGATGAGCAGACAGTAATCACGCAGCTCAGCAGGCCCAGATCACGTGACTGAGCATGCACTGTTCACGTGGCTGATCATACACTGATCACGTGATGATCATGCACTGATCACTTGGATATCATGCACTGATCACGTGGCTGATCATACACTGTTCACGTGTCTGACCATGCACTGATCACGTGGCTGATCATACACTGCTCACGTAACTGATCATGCACTGATCACGTGGCTATCATGCACTGATCACGTGGCTGAACATGCACTGTTCACGTGGCTGATCACACACCTGTCACGTGACATATCATGCACTGATCACGTGGCACTCATGCACTGATCACGTGGCTGATCATACTCTGCTCACGTAACTCATGCACACATCACGTGGCTATCATGCACTGCTCACGTGGCTCGTCATGGAATGATCACGTAGCAACCATATACTGGTCACGTGACTGATCATGCAAAGATCACGTAAATGATCATGCACTGTTCACGTGACTGATCATGTACTGATCACGTGACTGATCATGCACTGATCACGTGGCTATCATGCTCTGCTCACGTGGCTGATCATGCAACGATCACGTAGCAACCATGTACTGGTCACGTGACTGATCATGCACTGATCACGTAATTGATCCTGCACTGATCACGTGGCTCATCATGCACTGATCACGTGGCTGATCACACATGTATCACGTGACTGATCATGCACTGATCACGTGGCTCTCATGCACTGATCACGTGGCTGTCATGCACTGATCACGTGGATATCATGCACTGATCACGTGGCTGATCACACACGTATCACATGACTGATCATGCACTGATCACGTGGCTATCATGCACTGATCACGTGGCTATCATGCACTGATCACGTGGCTGATCATGCAATGATCACGTAGCTACCATGTACTGGTCACGTGACTGATCATGCACTGATCACGTAATTGATCATGCACTGATCACGTGGCTGATCATGCACTGATCACGTGGCTGATCATGCACTGATCACGTAACTGATCATGCACTGATCACGTGACTGATCATGCACTGATCACGTGGCTATCATGCACTGATCACGTGGCTGATCATACACTGATCACGTGCCTGATCATGCACTGATCACGTGGCTGATCATGCACTGATCACGTGACTGATCATGCACTGATCACGTGTCTGATCATGCACTGATCACGTGGCTATCATGCACTGCTCACGTGGCTGATCATGCCATGATCGCAGCTACCATGTACTGGTCACATGACTGATCATGCACTGATCACGTGACTGATCATGCACTGATCACGTGGCTATCATGCACTACTCACGTGGCTGATCATGCAATGATCATGTAGCTACCATGTACAGGTCACGTGAATGATCATACACCCATCAGGTGACTGATCATGCACTGATCACGTGGCTATCATGCACTGATCACGAGACTGATCATGCACTGATCACGTCTATATCATGCACTGATCACATGACTGCCCATGCACTGATCACGTGGATGATCATACACTAATCATGTGACAGATCATGCACTGATCACGTGGCTGATCATGCACTGATACCGTGACTGAGCATGGACTGATCACATGACTATCATGTAGTGATCACGTGACTTAATGGCGCTGATCATGTGACTGATCATGCGCTGATCATGTTTGCTATCATACACTGATCATGTGCCTCTGGAGGCAATAAACAAAGAGCTGAGTAGGCACGAATCAAACAGTCAGCAGGCAATAATCATGGAACTCAGGTGTGAGGAATCATGCTGCTCAGCTGGCAATAATCAAGCAGCTGAGCAGGCAGGAATTACGCAGCACAGCTGGCAATTGTCAAGCAGATGACAGGCAGGAATCGTGCAGCTCAGCTGGCAATTGTCAAGCAGATGAGCAGACAGTAATCACGCAGCTCAGCAGGCCCAGATCACGTGACTGAGCATGCACTGTTCACGTGGCTGATCATACACTGATCACGTGATGATCATGCACTGATCACTTGGATATCATGCACTGATCACGTGGCTGATCATACACTGTTCACGTGTCTGACCATGCACTGATCACGTGGCTGATCATACACTGCTCACGTAACTGATCATGCACTGATCACGTGGCTATCATGCACTGATCACGTGGCTGAACATGCACTGTTCACGTGGCTGATCACACACCTGTCACGTGACATATCATGCACTGATCACGTGGCACTCATGCACTGATCACGTGGCTGATCATACTCTGCTCACGTAACTCATGCACACATCACGTGGCTATCATGCACTGCTCACGTGGCTCGTCATGGAATGATCACGTAGCAACCATATACTGGTCACGTGACTGATCATGCAAGATCACGTAAATGATCATGCACTGTTCACGTGACTGATCATGTACTGATCACGTGACTGATCATGCACTGATCACGTGGCTATCATGCACTGCTCACGTGGCTGATCATGCACGATCACGTAGCAACCATGTACTGGTCACGTGACTGATCATGCACTGATCACGTAATTGATCATGCACTGATCACGTGGCTCATCATGCACTGATCACGTGGCTGATCACACTGTATCACGTGACTGATCATGCACTGATCACGTGGCTCTCATGCACTGATCACGTGGCTGTCATGCACTGATCACGTGGATATCATGCACTGATCATGTGGCTGATCACACACGTATCACATGACTGATCATGCACTGATCACGTGGCTATCATGCACTGATCACGTGGCTATCATGCACTGATCACGTGGCTGATCATGCAATGATCACGTAGCTACCATGTACTGGTCACGTGACTGATCATGCACTGATCACGTAATTGATCATGCACTGATCATGTGGCTGATCATGCACTGATCACGTGGCTGATCATACACTGATCACGTAACTGATCATGCACTGATCACGTGACTGATCATGCACTGATCACGTGGCTATCATGCACTGATCACTTGGCTGACATACACTGATCACGTGCCTGATCATGCACTGATCACGTGGCTGATCATGCACTGATCACGTGACTGATCATGCACTGATCACGTGTCTGATCATGCACTGATCACGTGGCTATCATGCACTGCTCACGTGGCTGATCATGCCATGATCACGCAGCTACCATGTACTGGTCACATGACTGATCATGCACTGATCACGTGACTGATCATGCAGTGATCACGTGGCTATCATGCACTACTCACGTGGCTGATCATGCAATGATCATGTAGCTACCATGTACAGGTCACGTGAATGATCATACACCCATCAGGTGACTGATCATGCACTGATCACGTGGCTATCATGCACTGATCACGAGACTGATCATGCACTGATCACGTCTATATCATGCACTGATCACATGACTGCCCATGCACTGATCACGTGGATGATCATACACTAATCATGTGACAGATCATGCACTGATCACGTGGCTGATCATGCACTGATACCGTGACTGAGCATGGACTGATCACATGACTATCATGTAGTGATCACGTGACTTAATGGCGCTGATCATGTGACTGATCATGCGCTGATCATGTTTGCTATCATACACTGATCATGTGCCTCTGGAGGCAATAAACAAAGAGCTGAGTAGGCACGAATCAAACAGTCAGCAGGCAATAATCATGGAACTCAGGTGTGAGGAATCATGCTGCTCAGCTGGCAATAATCAAGCAGCTGAGCAGGCAGGAATTACGCAGCACAGCTGGCAATTGTCAAGCAGATGACAGGCAGGAATCGTGCAGCTCAGCTGGCAATTGTCAAGCAGATGAGCAGACAGTAATCACGCAGCTCAGCAGGCCCAGATCACGTGACTGAGCATGCACTGTTCACGTGGCTGATCATACACTGATCACGTGATGATCATGCACTGATCACTTGGATATCATGCACTGATCACGTGGCTGATCATACACTGTTCACGTGTCTGACCATGCACTGATCACGTGGCTGATCATACACTGCTCACGTAACTGATCATGCACTGATCACGTGGCTATCATGCACTGATCACGTGGCTGAACATGCACTGTTCACGTGGCTGATCACACACCTGTCACGTGACATATCATGCACTGATCACGTGGCACTCATGCACTGATCACGTGGCTGATCATACTCTGCTCACGTAACTCATGCACACATCACGTGGCTATCATGCACTGCTCACGTGGCTCGTCATGGAATGATCACGTAGCAACCATATACTGGTACGTGACTGATCATGCAAGATCACGTAAATGATCATGCACTGTTCACGTGACTGATCATGTACTGATCACGTGACTGATCATGCACTGATCACGTGGCTATCATGCTCTGCTCACGTGGCTGATCATGCAACGATCACGTAGCAACCATGTACTGGTCACGTGACTGATCATGCACTGATCACGTAATTGATCATGCACTGATCACGTGGCTCATCATGCACTGATCACGTGGCTGATCACACATGTATCACGTGACTGATCATGCACTGATCACGTGGCTCTCATGCACTGATCACGTGGCTGTCATGCACTGATCACGTGGATATCATGCACTGATCACGTGGCTGATCACACACGTATCACATGACTGATCATGCACTGATCACGTGGCTATCATGCACTGATCACGTGGCTATCATGCACTGATCACGTGGCTGATCATGCAATGATCACGTAGCTACCATGTACTGGTCACGTGACTGATCATGCACTGATCACGTAATTGATCATGCACTGATCACGTGGCTGATCATGCACTGATCACGTGGCTGATCATGCACTGATCACGTAACTGATCATGCACTGATCACGTGACTGATCATGCACTGATCACGTGGCTATCATGCACTGATCACTTGGCTGACATGCACTGATCACGTGCCTGATCATGCACTGATCACGTGGCTGATCATGCACTGATCACGTGACTGATCATGCACTGATCACGTGTCTGATCATGCACTGATCACGTGGCTATCATGCACTGCTCACGTGGCTGATCATGCCATGATCACGCAGCTACCATGTACTGGTCACATGACTGATCATGCACTGATCACGTGACTGATCATGCAGTGATCACGTGGCTATCATGCACTACTCACGTGGCTGATCATGCAATGATCATGTAGCTACCATGTACAGGTCACGTGAATGATCATACACCCATCAGGTGACTGATCATGCACTGATCACGTGGCTATCATGCACTGATCACGAGACTGATCATGCACTGATCACGTCTATATCATGCACTGATCACATGACTGCCCATGCACTGATCACGTGGATGATCATACACTAATCTTGTGACAGATCATGCACTGATCACGTGGCTGATCATGCACTGATACCGTGACTGAGCATGGACTGATCACATGACTATCATGTAGTGATCACGTGACTTAATGGCGCTGATCATGTGACTGATCATGCGCTGATCATGTTTGCTATCATACACTGATCATGTGCCTCTGGAGGCAATAAACAAAGAGCTGAGTAGGCACGAATCAAACAGTCAGCAGGCAATAATCATGGAACTCAGGTGTGAGGAATCATGCTGCTCAGCTGGCAATAATCAAGCAGCTGAGCAGGCAGGAATTACGCAGCACAGCTGGCAATTGTCAAGCAGATGACAGGCAGGAATCGTGCAGCTCAGCTGGCAATTGTCAAGCAGATGAGCAGACAGTAATCACGCAGCTCAGCAGGCCCAGATCACGTGACTGAGCATGCACTGTTCACGTGGCTGATCATACACTGATCACGTGATGATCATGCACTGATCACTTGGATATCATGCACTGATCACGTGGCTGATCATACACTGTTCACGTGTCTGACCATGCACTGATCACGTGGCTGATCATACACTGCTCACGTAACTGATCATGCACTGATCACGTGGCTATCATGCACTGATCACGTGGCTGAACATGCACTGTTCACGTGGCTGATCACACACCTGTCACGTGACATATCATGCACTGATCACGTGGCACTCATGCACTGATCACGTGGCTGATCATACTCTGCTCACGTAACTCATGCACACATCACGTGGCTATCATGCACTGCTCACGTGGCTCGTCATGGAATGATCACGTAGCAACCATATACTGGTCACGTGACTGATCATGCAAAGATCACGTAAATGATCATGCACTGTTCACGTGACTGATCATGTACTGATCACGTGACTGATCATGCACTGATCACGTGGCTATCATGCTCTGCTCACGTGGCTGATCATGCAACGATCACGTAGCAACCATGTACTGGTCACGTGACTGATCATGCACTGATCACGTAATTGATCCTGCACTGATCACGTGGCTCATCATGCACTGATCACGTGGCTGATCACACATGTATCACGTGACTGATCATGCACTGATCACGTGGCTCTCATGCACTGATCACGTGGCTGTCATGCACTGATCACGTGGATATCATGCACTGATCACGTGGCTGATCACACACGTATCACATGACTGATCATGCACTGATCACGTGGCTATCATGCACTGATCACGTGGCTATCATGCACTGATCACGTGGCTGATCATGCAATGATCACGTAGCTACCATGTACTGGTCACGTGACTGATCATGCACTGATCACGTAATTGATCATGCACTGATCACGTGGCTGATCATGCACTGATCACGTGGCTGATCATGCACTGATCATAACTGATCATGCACTGATCACGTGACTGATCATGCACTGATCACGTGGCTATCATGCACTGATCACGTGGCTGATCATGCACTGATCACGTGCCTGATCATGCACTGATCACGTGGCTGATCATGCACTGATCACGTGACTGATCATGCACTGATCACGTGACTGATCATGCACTGATCACGTGGCTATCATGCACTGATCACGTGGCTGATCATGCATGATCACGCAGCTATCATGCACTGTCACGTGACTGATCATGCACTGATCACGTGACTGATCATGCACTGATCACGTGGCTATCATGCACTGATCACGTGGCTGATCATGCAATGATCACGTGCTACCATGCACTGATCACGTGACTGATCATGCACTGATCACGTAATTGATCATGCACTGATCATGTGGCTGATCATGCACTGATCACGTGGCTGATCATGCACTGATCACGTGACTGATCATGCACTGATCACGTGACTGATCATGCACTGATCACGTGGCTATCATGCACTGATCACGTGGCTGATCATGCACTGATCACGTGACTGATCATGCACTGATCACGTGGCTGATCATGCACTGATCACGTGACTGATCATGCACTGATCACGTGTCTGATCATGCACTGATCACGTGGCTATCATGCACTGCTCACGTGGCTGATCATGCATGATCACGCAGCTACCATGTACTGGTCACATGACTGATCATGCACTGATCACGTGACTGATCATGCACTGATCACGTGGCTATCATGCACTACTCACGTGGCTGATCATGCAATGATCATGTAGCTACCATGTACAGGTCACGTGAATGATCATACACCCATCAGGTGACTGATCATGCACTGATCACGTGGCTATCATGCACTGATCACGTGACTGATCATGCACTGATCACGTCTATATCATGCACTGATCACATGACTGCCCATGCACTGATCACGTGGATGATCATACACTAATCATGTGACAGATCATGCACTGATCACGTGGCTGATCATGCACTGATACCGTGACTGAGCATGGACTGATCACATGACTATCATGTAGTGATCACGTGACTTAATGGCGCTGATCATGTGACTGATCATGCGCTGATCATGTTTGCTATCATACACTGATCATGTGCCTCTGGAGGCAATAAACAAAGAGCTGAGTAGGCACGAATCAAACAGTCAGCAGGCAATAATCATGGAACTCAGGTGTGAGGAATCATGCTGCTCAGCTGGCAATAATCAAGCAGCTGAGCAGGCAGGAATTACGCAGCACAGCTGGCAATTGTCAAGCAGATGACAGGCAGGAATCGTGCAGCTCAGCTGGCAATTGTCAAGCAGATGAGCAGACAGTAATCACGCAGCTCAGCAGGCCCTGATCACGTGACTGAGCATGCACTGTTCACGTGGCTGATCATACACTGATCACGTGATGATCATGCACTGATCACTTGGATATCATGCACTGATCACGTGGCTGATCATACACTGTTCACGTGTCTGACCATGCACTGATCACGTGGCTGATCATACACTGCTCACGTAACTGATCATGCACTGATCACGTGGCTATCATGCACTGATCACGTGGCTGAACATGCACTGTTCACGTGGCTGATCACACACTGTCACGTGACATATCATGCACTGATCACGTGGCACTCATGCACTGATCACGTGGCTGATCATACTCTGCTCACGTAACTCATGCACACATCACGTGGCTATCATGCACTGCTCACGTGCTCGTCATGGAATGATCACGTAGCAACCATATACTGGTCACGTGACTGATCATGCACTGATCACGTAAATGATCATGCACTGTTCACGTGACTGATCATGCACTGATCACGTGACTGATCATGCACTGATCACGTGGCTATCATGCACTGCTCACGTGGCTGATCATGCAACGATCACGTAGCAACCATGTACTGGTCACGTGACTGATCATGCACTGATCACGTAATTGATCATGCACTGATCACGTGGCTCATCATGCACTGATCACGTGGCTGATCACACATGTATCACGTGACTGATCATGCACTGATCACGTGGCTCTCATGCACTGATCACGTGGCTGTCATGCACTGATCACGTGGATATCATGCACTGATCACGTGGCTGATCATGCACATCACGTGGCTGATCATGCACTGATCACGTGGCTATCATGCACTGATCACGTGGCTATCATGCACTGATCACGTGGCTGATCATGCAATGATCACGTGCTACCATGCACTGGTCACGTGACTGATCATGCACTGATCACGTAATTGATCATGCACTGATCACGTGGCTGATCATGCACTGATCACGTGGCTGATCATGCACTGATCACGTGACTGATCATGCACTGATCACGTGGCTGATCATGCACTGATCACGTGACTGATCATGCACTGATCACGTGGCTGATCATGCACTGATCACGTGGCTGATCATGCACTGATCACGTGGCTATCATGCACTGATCACGTGGCTGATCATGCACTGATCATGCTTCATGCACTGATCAGCTGATCATGCACTGATCACGTGACTGATCATGCACTGATCACGTGGCTGATCATGCACTGATCACGTGGCTGATCATGCACTGATCACGTGACTGATCATGCACTGATCACGTGACTGATCATGCACTGATCACGTGGCTATCATGCACTGATCACGTGGCTGATCATGCACTGATCACGTGGCTGATCATGCACTGATCACGTGGCTGATCATGCACTGATCACGTGACTGATCATGCACTGATCACGTGTCTGATCATGCACTGATCACGTGGCTATCATGCACTGCTCACGTGGCTGATCATGCATGATCACAGCTACCATGTACTGGTCACATGACTGATCATGCACTGATCACGTGACTGATCATGCAGTGATCACGTGGCTATCATGCACTACTCACGTGGCTGATCATGCAATGATCATGTAGCTACCATGTACAGGTCACGTGAATGATCATACACCCATCAGGTGACTGATCATGCACTGATCACGTGGCTATCATGCACTGATCACGAGACTGATCATGCACTGATCACGTCTATATCATGCACTGATCACATGACTGCCCATGCACTGATCACGTGGATGATCATACACTAATCTTGTGACAGATCATGCACTGATCACGTGGCTGATCATGCACTGATACCGTGACTGAGCATGGACTGATCACATGACTATCATGTAGTGATCACGTGACTTAATGGCGCTGATCATGTGACTGATCATGCGCTGATCATGTTTGCTATCATACACTGATCATGTGCCTCTGGAGGCAATAAACAAAGAGCTGAGTAGGCACGAATCAAACAGTCAGCAGGCAATAATCATGGAACTCAGGTGTGAGGAATCATGCTGCTCAGCTGGCAATAATCAAGCAGCTGAGCAGGCAGGAATTACGCAGCACAGCTGGCAATTGTCAAGCAGATGACAGGCAGGAATCGTGCAGCTCAGCTGGCAATTGTCAAGCAGATGAGCAGACAGTAATCACGCAGCTCAGCAGGCCCAGATCACGTGACTGAGCATGCACTGTTCACGTGGCTGATCATACACTGATCACGTGATGATCATGCACTGATCACTTGGATATCATGCACTGATCACGTGGCTGATCATACACTGTTCACGTGTCTGACCATGCACTGATCACGTGGCTGATCATACACTGCTCACGTAACTGATCATGCACTGATCACGTGGCTATCATGCACTGATCACGTGGCTGAACATGCACTGTTCACGTGGCTGATCACACACCTGTCACGTGACATATCATGCACTGATCACGTGGCACTCATGCACTGATCACGTGGCTGATCATACTCTGCTCACGTAACTCATGCACACATCACGTGGCTATCATGCACTGCTCACGTGGCTCGTCATGGAATGATCACGTAGCTACCATATACTGGTCACGTGACTGATCATGCACAGATCACGTAAATGATCATGCACTGTTCACGTGACTGATCATGTACTGATCACGTGACTGATCATGCACTGATCACGTGGCTATCATGCTCTGCTCACGTGGCTGATCATGCAACGATCACGTAGCAACCATGTACTGGTCACGTGACTGATCATGCACTGATCACGTAATTGATCCTGCACTGATCACGTGGCTCATCATGCACTGATCACGTGGCTGATCACACATGTATCACGTGACTGATCATGCACTGATCACGTGGCTCTCATGCACTGATCACGTGGCTGTCATGCACTGATCACGTGGATATCATGCACTGATCACGTGGCTGATCACACACGTATCACATGACTGATCATGCACTGATCACGTGGCTATCATGCACTGATCACGTGGCTATCATGCACTGATCACGTGGCTGATCATGCAATGATCACGTAGCTACCATGCACTGATCACGTGACTGATCATGCACTGATCACGTAATTGATCATGCACTGATCACGTGGCTGATCATGCACTGATCACGTGGCTGATCATGCACTGATCACATGACTGATCATGCACTGATCACGTGACTGATCATGCACTGATCACGTGGCTATCATGCACTGATCACGTGGCTGATCATGCACTGATCACGTGACTGATCATGCACTGATCACGTGGCTGATCATGCACTGATCACGTGACTGATCATGCACTGATCACGTGGCTATCATGCACTGATCACGTGGCTGATCATGCACTGATCACGTAGCTACCATGCACTGATCACGTGACTGATCATGCACTGATCACGTAATTGATCATGCACTGATCACGTGGCTGATCATGCACTGATCACGTGGCTGATCATGCACTGATCACGTGACTGATCATGCACTGATCACGTGGCTCATGCACTGATCACGTGGCTGATCATGCACTGATCACGTGGCTATATCATGCACTGATCACGTGGCTGATCATGCACTGATCATGACTGATCATGCACTGATCACGTGGCTGATCATGCACTGATCACGTGGCTATCATGCACTGATCACGTGGCTGATCATGCACTGATCACGTAGCTACCATGTACTGATCACGTGACTGATCATGCACTGATCACGTGTTGATCATGCACTGATCACGTGGCTGATCATGCACTGATCACGTGGCTGATCATGCACTGATCACGTGACTGATCATGCACTGATCACGTGACTGATCATGCACTGATCACGTGGCTATCATGCACTGATCACGTGGCTGATCATGCACTGATCACGTGGCTGATCATGCACTGATCACGTGGCTGATCATGCACTGATCACGTGACTGATCATGCACTGATCACGTGTCTGATCATGCACTGATCACGTGGCTATCATGCACTGCTCACGTGGCTGATCATGCATGATCACGCAGCTACCATGTACTGGTCACATGACTGATCATGCACTGATCACGTGACTGATCATGCAGTGATCACGTGGCTATCATGAACTACTCACGTGGCTGATCATGCAATGATCATGTAGCTACCATGTACAGGTCACGTGAATGATCATACACCCATCAGGTGACTGATCATGCACTGATCACGTGGCTATCATGCGCTGATCACGAGACTGATCATGCACTGTTCACGTCTATATCATGCACTGATCACATGACTGCGCGTGCACTGATCACGTGGATGATCATACACTAATCTTGTGACAGATCATGCACTGATCACGTAGCTGATCATGCACTGATACCGTGACTGAGCATGGACTGATCACATGACTATCATGTAGTGATCACGTGACTTAATAGCGCTGATCATGTGACTGATCATGCGCTGATCATGTTTGCTATCATACACTGATCATGTGCCTCTGGAGGCAATAAACAAAGAGCTGAGTAGGCACGAATCAAACAGTCAGCAGGCAATAATCATGGAACTCAGGTGTGAGGAATCATGCTGCTCAGCTGGCAATAATCAAGCAGCTGAGCAGGCAGGAATTACGCAGCACAGCTGGCAATTGTCAAGCAGATGACAGGCAGAAATCGTGCAGCTCAGCTGGCAATTGTCAAGCAGATGAGCAGACAGTAATCACGCAGCTCAGCAGGCCCAGATCACGTGACTGAGCATGCACTGTTCACGTGGCTGATCGTACACTGATCACGTGATGATCATGCACTGATCACTTGGATATCATGCACTGATCACGTGGCTGATCATACACTGTTCACGTGTCTGACCATGCACTGATCACGTGGCTGATCATACACTGCTCACGTGACTGATCATGCACTGATCACGTGGCTATCATGCACTGATCACGTGGCTGGTCATGCACTGTTCACGTGGCTGATCACACACCTGTCACGTGACATATCATGCACTGATCACGTGGCACTCATGCACTGATCACGTGGTTGATCATACTCTGTTCACGTGACTGATGCACACATCACGTGGCTATCATGCACTGCTCACGTGGCTCGTCATGGAATGATCACGTAGCAACCATATACTGGTCATGTGACTGATCATGCAAAGATCACGTAAATGATCATGCACTGTTCACGTGACTGATCATGTACTGATCACGTGACTGATCATGCACTGACCACGTGGCTATCATGCTCTGCTCACGTGGCTGATCATGCACGATCACGTAGCAACCATGTACTGGTCACGTGACTGATCATGCACTGATCACGTGATTGATCATGCACTGATCATGTGGCTGATCATGCACTGATCACGTGGCTATCGTGCACTGCTCACGTGGCTGATCATGCATGATCACGCAGCTACCATGCACTGGTCACATGACTGATCATGCACTGATCACGTGGCTGATCATGCACTGATCACGTGGCTATCATGCACTGATCACGTGGCTGAACATGCAATGATCACGTGCCTACCATGTACTGGTCACGTGACTGATCATGCACCCATCACGTGACTGATCATGCACTGATCACGTGGCTATCATGCACTGATCACGTGACTGATCATGCACTGATCACGTGTATATCATGCACTGATCACGTGGCTGATCATGCACTGATCACGTGGCTGATCATGCACTGATCACGTGACTGATCATGCACTGATCACGTGACTGATCATGCACTGATCCCGTGACTGATCATGGACTGATCACATGACTATCATGTAGTGATCACGTGGCTTCATGGCGCTGATCATGTGACTGATCATGCGCTGATCACGTGTGCTATCATGCACTGATCATGTGCCTCTGGAGGCAATAAACAAAGAGCTGAGTAGGCACGAATCAAACTGTCAGCAGGCAATAATCATGGAACTCAGGTGTGAGGAATCATGCTGCTCAGCTGGCAATAATCAAGCAGCTGAGCGCGCAGGACTGCGCAGCACTGCTGGCAACTGTCAAGCAGATGACAGGCAGGAATCGTGCAGCTCATCTGGCAATTGTCAAGCAGATGAGCAGACAGTAATCACGCAGCTCATCAGGCCCAGATCACGTGGCTGAGCATGCACTGTTCACGTGGCTGATCATGCACTGATCACGTGATGATCATGCACTGATCACTTGGATATCATGCACTGATCACGTGGCTGATCATACACTGTTCACGTGTCTGACCATGCACTGATCAAGTGGCTGATCATACACTGCTCACGTAACTGATCATGCACTGATCACGTGGCTATCATGCACTGATCGCGTGGCTGAACATGCACTGTTCACGTGGCTGATCACACACCTGTCACGTGACATATCATGCACTGATCACGTGGCACTCATGCACTGATCACGTGGCTGATCATACTCTGCTCACGTAACTCATGCACATCACGTGGCTATCATGCACTGCTCACGTGGCTCGTCATGGAATGATCACGCAGCAACCATATACTGGTAACGTGACTGATCATGCAAAGATCACGTAAATGATCATGCACTGTTCACGTGCCTGATCATGTACTGATCACGTGACTGATCATGCACTGACCACGTGGCTATCATGCTCTGCTCACGTGGCTGATCATGCACGATCACGTAGCAACCATGTACTGGTCACGTGACTGATCATGCACTGATCACGTAATTGATCCTGCACTGATCACGTGGCTCATCATGCACTGATCACGTGGCTGATCACACATGTATCACGTGACTGATCATGCACTGATCCCGTGGCTCTCATGCACTGATCACGTGGCTGTCATGCACTGATCACGTGGATATCATGCACTGATCATGTGGCTGATCACCACGTATCACATGACTGATCATGCACTGATCACGTGGCTATCATGCACTGATCGCGTGGCTATCATGCACTGATCACGTGGCTATCAGGCAATGATCACGTAGCTACCATGTACTGGTCACGTAACTGATCATGCACTGAGCCGTATTGATCATGCACTGATCATGTGGCTGATCATGCACTGATCACGTGGCTGATCATACACTGATCACATAACTGATCATGCACTGATCCGCGTGACCGATCATGCACTGATCACGTGGCTATCATGCACTGATCACTTGGCTGGACATACACTGATCACGTGCCTGGTCATGCACTGATCACGTGGCTGATCATGCACTGATCACGTGACTGATCATGCACTGATCTCGTGTCTGATCATGCACTGATCACGTGGCTATCATGCACTGCTCACGTGGCTGATCATGCCATGATCGCGGCTACCATGTACTGGTCACATGACTGATCATGCACTGATCACGTGACTGATCATGCAGTGATCACGTGGCTATCATGAACTACTCACGTGGCTGATCATGCAATGATCATGTAGCTACCATGTACAGGTCACGTGAATGATCGCACACCCATCAGGTGACTGATCATGCACTGATCACGTGGCTATCATGCACGGATCACGAGACTGATCATGCACTGTTCACGTCTATATCATGCACTGATCACATGACTGCCCGTGCACTGATCACGTGGATGATCATACATAATCTTGTGACAGATCATGCACTGATCACGTGGCTGATCATGCACTGATACGTGACTGAGCATGGACTGATCACATGACTATCATGTAGTGATCACGTGACTTAATGGCGCTGATCATGTGACTGATCATGCGCTGATCATGTTTGCTATCATACACTGATCATGTGCCTCTGGAGGCAATAAACAAAGAGCTGAGTAGCACGAATCAAACAGTCAGCAGGCAATAATCATGGAACTCAGGTGTGAGGAATCATGCTGCTCAGCTGGCAATAATCAAGCAGCTGAACAGGCAGGAATTACGCTGCACTGCTGGCAATTGTCAAGCAGATGACAGGCAGGAATCGTGCAGCTCAGCTGGCAATTGTCAAGCAGATGAGCAGACAGTAATCACGCAGCTCAGCAGGCCCAGATCCGTGACTGAGCATGCACTGTTCACGTGGCTGATCATACACTGATCACGTGATGATCATGCACTGATCGCTGGATATCATGCACTGATCACGTGGCTGATCATACACTGTTCACGTGTCTGACTGCGCTGATCACGTGGCTGATCATACACTGCTCACGTAACTGATCATGCACTGATCACGTGGCTATCATGCACTGATCGCGTGGCTGAACATGCACTGTTCCCGTGGCTGATCACACTGTCCCGTGACATATCATGCACTGATCACGTGGCACTCATGCACTGATCACGTGGCTGATCGTACTCTGCTCACGTAACTCATGCACATCACGTGGCTATCATGCACTGATCACGTGGCTCGTCATGGAATGATCACGTAGCAACCATATACTGAGTAGTGACTGATCATACAAAGATCACGTAAATGATCATGCACAGTTCACGTGACTGATCATGTACTGATCACGTGACTGATCATGCACTGACCACGTGGCTATCATGCTCTGCTCAGTGGCTGATCATGCCTGGCGATCGCATGCTCATGTACTGGTCACGTGACTGATCATACTGATCGCGATGATCCTGCACTGATCACGGCTCATCATGCACTGATCACGTGGCTGATCACACATGTATCGCGTGACTGATCATGCACTGATCGTGGCTCTCATGCACTGATCGCGTGGCTGTCATGCACTGATCACGTGGATATCATGCACTGATCACGTGGCTGATCACTGCGTATCACATGACTGATCATGCACTGATCACGTGACTATCATGCGATCACGTGGCATATCATGCACTGATCCGTGGCTGATCAGGCAATGATCGTAGCTACCATATATACTAGTCATGTAGCTGATCATGCACTGAGCACGTAATTGATCATGCACTGATCATGTAGCTGATCATGCACTGATCACGTGGCTGATCATGCACTGATCACGTAACTGATCATGCACTGATCCGTGACTGATCATGCACTGATCACGTGGCTGATCATGCACTGATCTCGTGTGGTCATGCACTGATCGCGTGGCTATCATGCACTGATCACGTGGCTGATCATGCCATGATCATGCTGCTACCATGTACTGGTCACATGACTGATCATGCACTGATCGTGACTGATCATGCACTGATCACGTGGCTATCATGAACTACTCACGTGGCTGATCATGCAATGATCATGTGGCTACCATGTACAGGTCGCGTGAATGATCATGCACCCATCCGGTGACTGATCATGCACTGATCACGTGGCTATCATGCCTGATCATCGGGTGATCATGCACTGATCACGTCTATATCATGCACTGATCACGTGACTGACCATGCACTGATCAAGTGGCTGATCACACTGATCACATGACTGATCATGCACTGATCACGTGACTGATCATGCACTGATCCACGTGGCTGATCATGCACTGATCACGTGGCTGGATCATGCACTGATCACGTGCCTGATCATGCAACTGTCGTGGCTGATCATGCACTGATCACGTGACTGATCATGCACTGATCCCGTGACTGATCATGCACTGATCA